>NW_013953221.1:130389-133355 GCF_001266775.1 Austrofundulus limnaeus
AATATCAGATACTTTAAGACTTTTACTCAAGTAATATTCCTAAAGGAGACTTTAACTTTTACCAAAGTAAGTTTTATAAGATACTTGTACTTTTACTCAAGTAATATTCCTAAAGGAGACTTTAACTTTTACCAAAGTCAGTTTTTGGTAAGATACTTGTACTTTCACTCAAGTATCACTTTGTGGTACTTTATACAACACTGGACACATCGATTTAAATCACTCTAGCAGCAAAGATACGCTTTCTCTAAGAATCTGCTTTAATTATTGTCAAAAGTACAGACTTCGAACTATAAACTGTTTTTTAAAATCGTGTTGATTGGCTGAGTAAAACCAGAGTCATGATAAATAATTAACAGCACGTTTTGATTTAAATGATCGTCAGATGTTTCAGTGAAAAATGAGCAGAGTCGTGGAGAAAAACACCTCCATCCCCCCTCTGGACCCCCGCCGGTCTAACATAAAACCCCCAAACTCCTTTCTGACTCYCGCCTTAAAGCTCCATAAAAATCTACAGGAAGAAGAAACTAAAAAGACACAAAAGTTGAATGAAGTTTGGTGCAGATCAGGAGCGAGCAATGAAAAAAAACCCGCTGAACCCTCCAGACGTCCTAACTACCTAAAACAGTTTTAAAAAAACACGGAGGTCTTCGTCCAGATGAACTCACCATTCCAGTGGTTTTCTCTTTGGGGTTCTTCATGATGATCCTGACCTGCTCTCTGACGTCGTGAATAAATCGATCGGCGACGCCCGGCTGGGTGTGCAAAACTGTGCAACAAAGATGGATGCTGGAAAAGAAGACATAAAAATAAATAAATAAATCAAGCAGCTGTGAGAAGTTTCCATTAAAGTACCTGTGACATCAACTTTTTGTAATAAAAATAACTGCATTTTTTAAAAGATAACACTGATAACTGGTTGCAAAAATAATTTCKTGCTGCAGAGATGAACAGTTGTTGAGATATTTACATGTTCAGTAACAGGAAGTGATGTCAAAGGGGAATGTCTGCATGTAAACAGAACGTTGCTACAATAACTAACTAGAGAAGAATTTGATGTTTCTTTACATTATTTGAGTCAAMATCAGAGATGAAACAATATTGTTTCAATAAACAAAGACCAGAGAGTTCCTTTTCTTATAATTTCCCTTTGATGTCACTTCCTGTTTCATTTTGAGCCGAGTTCAAAAGAAAATCTACCAGTTATGTGACAAAATGAGTAAAACCGTGTTTTATGCCAAGTTTCTAAGATGCACTTTAAATCACGTGTCAAACTCAAGGCCCGTGGGCCAAATGTGGCCTGCGAAAGCTTCTTCTTCTTTTTTTTTTTTTTTGATGGCCTGCAAAAGCTTCAAAGATGTATTAATGTCTTTAAAATAAGCTGCTTTCAAGCCAGCACTGACCATAAACTACATTTCCCATAATGCATGTTGATTATTTTACACACAGAATGACGGCCTCCCACCACCAGGTGGAGCTGCACAGACGACAGCCGCCATGTAAAATCTCAATTTTGCTGCATTTTCACTGGCTACGTTTGTTAGTCTATTAATTTTGTACTTTTAGTTGTACTGGGAACTGGGAATTTCCCACTTACGAGTTGTAAATTTAAACTGGAACGCCCCTTCAGTGGGAATTCCCTGTTGGAAAGTGGGAGAGTTCATAATTCAAGATGGCAGCTACTCACTYCAACTCAACAGTGATTAAAACTCTTACTTTTACTTTAAAAGTATTTCTGTATTACTTATTCTACATATAGTCAGTCGAACATGTWGTATTCGTRAGTGTTTATTAGAGGACGTGTTAAAACTCCGTTTCTATGCAGGAAACACCAGGTAGAGCTCAGTTAGTGTTTGTTAGCGGGGCTCAGGAACGAGACATTTCCTGTTTAGTCAAAGTTAAACAAACAGTTGAAGTTAATTATAACAAAGACGCTCATGTTGCTCTCAGTGACTCCCCTGCATTAAATGAATCAAACGTAGGCCCGCCCCCTTCCACCTCCACCTACCTGGATGGGAACTGCAGCGTGTTCAGGTTCCAGCCCTGTGCAGTCATTGCATTGGAGAGGCGGAAAATGTCGAAATCATCCGAGCCGATGGCCACCACCGACACCTCCGGATCCCCGAACACAAACACCCCTTTGATCTTCCGGATTCTGTAAAAAAAAAAAAAAAGTTCGAGCGTCAGCGCGGGCTCCCGTGGAGTTCGGCTCTGGTAACGCGTTGAGTCGTACTCGTTCTTGATTCTGCGAGCGGTGCCGACGATCTTCCTGGTGGCGTCCACGTATCTGTTCTCCCCCATGTACATCATMGTGGCCCAGCAGGCGGCGATGATCCCCCCCGGCCTGGAGCCGGCGATGGAGGGCGAGGCGTAGATCCCCCCCTGCCAGTCCGGGGCTACAAAGTACTGGTACTGTCGGTACTTTATGTCCTTGTAGAGGATCACAGAGGACCCTTTGGGGGCGTAGCCATACTGGAGAGAAAGAAACGAGAAACTTCAGGGTTTTGTCTTTGTTTCTATATAAAATCTTGACAGAAGTGGGTCCTTTATGGGATCAATCTTGTTCCAGCAGGAAGCGAATTTGAAATCCTCAGACTGAATCTGAACGTGCAGAATTTGAAACTGAATGATTGGTTTGAAAATAAATTTCACTAAATTGAAACTGAATTTAAAGTTTAATTAATTTGCTTTGAAACTGTATTTTGGTTTATTAAAAATTCAGTTAGACTACTTTCACTTTCAGTTCCATAATTCAAATTTTTGTGTCACATCCTAGTCCTTGAGAAAGAATATGTAGAAAATGTTACATTTACATGATGACATCATGGATCACATATTGATCAGATGTTGCTGCTGACTGATCCATGATGTGATGTAAATGTAACATTTTCTACATATTCTTTCTCAAGGACTAGGATGTGACACAAAAATCTGAATTATGGAACTGAAAGTGAAACTAGTCAAAC
>NW_013953221.1:134294-138000 GCF_001266775.1 Austrofundulus limnaeus
GTTTGACTAGTTTCACTTTCAGTTCCATAATTCAGATTTTTGTGTCACATCCTAGTCCTTGAGAAAGAATATGTAGAAAATGTTACATTTACATCACATCAGAAGGGAAACTTCACCAAAGTGAAACATAAATCTGTGGATCTGTGTTTGATTACTCTGCCTGGCTTTCTCAAGGACCAGGATGTGACACAAAAATCTGAATTATGGAACTGAAAGTGAAAGTAGTCAAACTGAATTTTAATAAACCAAAATACAGTTTCAAAGCAAATTAACTCAGATACAAAACTTTAAATTCAGTTTCAATTTAGTGAAATTTATTTTCAAACCAATTCATTCAATTTCAAATTATGAACATTCAGATTCAGTCTGAGGAATTCAGATTCAGTTCCTGCTGGCACAAGATTTATCCCATAGGTCCCTCCTCACCTTGTGGGTGTCTGCAGAGATGCTCGTCACTCCTGGCACCCTGAAGTCGAACGGAGCGAGCGGGAAACCAGCTTTGGCCATGAAGACGATGAGGAAACCGCCCAGACAGGCGTCCACGTGCAGCGGGACGTCGTAGCGAACAGCCAGCTGCAGAACCAAGAAACATTTTWTTCTTTAACCAACTTCTCTTTTTTGTAACTTTTACTTCCCAACTGCTCAG
Organism: Austrofundulus limnaeus; assembly: GCF_001266775.1. NCBI lineage: Eukaryota > Metazoa > Chordata > Actinopteri > Cyprinodontiformes > Rivulidae > Austrofundulus > Austrofundulus limnaeus. The sequence continues at coordinate 134,941 of NW_013953221.1, forward strand.
GCGTCTTGTGGAAAATTACATTTAGTAACGTGTTCACCACATTCCTCCACTGATAAAACACCAACTATCTGCTTCAAACTGGTTTTCTGACGTAAGATGGTGGCTTTGTTACAACAGCTGTTTGTGCAAGTGTGAAATTATTACTCTGTATTTGTTTCAGGARGGGGTGTTTTAATCTGACTCGTTGCTTTTTGTTGCTTTTTTCAGATGAACTTGATCAGGAACGCTTCAAACTTTTGGATTTTGTTCAAACTTATTTTCTGTCCAGCATCTCAGAATTAAACGAGTCTCTGAGGTCGTGTGAAGAACAAAAGAGTGTTCACGTCTAAATAAATAAAATAAATAAAAAACCTATCTGAWGCAGATTATCTGTTTGTGTCTTTGAGAAGAAATAAAACCATTTTCACTCTGATCAGTAAGGAGTGGACCACACGGCATGATGCGTCAGCAACAACAGTCAAGTCAACACAGCTAAATATTAACCATTTGCAATCTTTAAGACCCCGCTACAGGCTCCGCCCCCTCACCTCACACATACTTGGTAACTTAGCTCTGTGACTACCTCTCTGGTGGGACCCAGCTTCAAAGCGTTGGGAGAAAATGGCTAAAAAGGTCAAATTGTGTCTTTGTGGGGAGCTACTACCGTATTTTTCGGACTATAAGCCGCAACGTTTTTCCTGAACTTTGAACCATGCGGCTTTTAGACCAGTGCGGCTTATATATGGATTTTTTCTTCAGCCACCAGGGGGCTCTTATGCTCCATTTGCTTCAACCACTCGCTTCAAAAAAAGAAAGGAAAAAAAAGAAAAAAGCGATCCTTCCACAGCCGACTGTTGACCAGGAAGCAGCGATTTAAAGATAGTCAATGGCCAAAAACTCATAAAAGGGGATAAAACAGACATTTTTCACGGTGGAATCTGACTGATAAAAACTTTGGAGCTTAATCCAGGACCAGTTTGTGGATAAACGTCGAGTGAAGAGCCGCAGACTTTTTTTTTTCCTCACTGCACTCCCCGGGGAAGGAATCCCATGCAGTGACGTATGCTGGAGCGGGAGGGCTTTCCCACCACAGCTTCAGAGCCAGCATTACCCCGGGAGGACAGCAACACAGAAAGCAGCACTGAACAGATACCGCTGTGTGACGCAGCTTTTCTCAGCTTGTTCAACTCAGACACTGAAGAGGAGGACTTCGATGGTTTCAGTGCGCCGGAGGACGATGAATGAGACGTTTTGTTGGACCAGAAACTGTTAAAGAAAACTACCAAAATAAGGTCAGTTAAATGAACCGTATTCCTCCSAACTTTAATTCCTAAAYGTTTGCTTTTTKTGTTTTGAAGTTGAATTCACTTTTTTGATGGTAAATTTGGGTGTACTGTTTTTTTATGTTGTGGGTGCGGCTTATAGTCTGGTGCGGCTTATAGTCCGAAAAATACGGTAATTGCTGAATCATCTGGGGTGGGACTTATAAAACTTGTGTACGCACAAAACAAGCCCAGAAACTTTCGTATGCCACTTTTCACACCAAGGTTTTGATTTATAAAACTCAAATGTGCGGTCCCTCAGCCAGCTCTGACCCATGCGTACGCTCATTTTGGAGACGGGAAGCTGCGAAACAGATGGTGAAGTGAGGAATTAGAGTTTATGGTTGAATGTGGGCGTATAGAGGGTAGAACCTGAGGCGGGAACTTGTGCGCAAATTATGAGAGGACGCTGTGATCTATAAATGAAAGGTGCAGAAACATGCGTATACACTGTTTTATAAATCTCAAGGTTTTTTTTGGAGTATGCCGTTTTCACCATTTGGCCGTACGTTCACTTTTAGTATGGTTTCCACACAATCCTTTATAAATGAGGCCCCAGGTTGTTCCAGAATATTTCAGGTCAGAGTTGAGTGGGTTAACAAAACAACATTCCTCTAAAAATGTTCTGGTTCAGGGCTGAAAATATGCAGAAAAACCAAAAAGATAAACTTTCAAAATGTGAGCAAACGTTGTCGCCCCACGTAGAACCGTTCCAGGTTTGTTCAGTATTTTAGTGTGTGCTCAGTGTGTGTTCAGTGTGTGTTCAGTGTGTACTCACTACATATCCTTAGTTATGAAGWCACTTGAGAAAGTAATTAAAACAGCCCTCTTAACTACTGTTAAAACCAGCTTGGACCCACTGCAGTTTGCCTGCAGGCCCTGCAGAGGGGTGGATGACGCTGTATGCACTTTACTGAACTTATACTTTCGCACGTCTTGTTTTTATTGATTTTTCTTCTGCTTTTAACTGCATACAGCCACATATTCTAGCAGACAGGTTAAAAAGTATACATAAAATTGAATCAGGTCTCATATGTTGGCTAATGGATTAACTACAAGATCTCAACATGTCAGAGTCAATGATGTTTTATCTGATGCGTTGCTCTCTTCCACTGGTTCTCCACAGGGTTGTGTTCTGTCCCCCCTTTTATTTGTTTTATACACTAACACGTGTCAGAGCCAGTTCGCAGGARGGCATATTTTAKAGTTTGCTGACGATTCCGTCATTGTGTCTCTTTTAAAGTCAGACGGCCCTGATCATGGCCCAGTGGTGTCACATTTTATTAACTGGTGTAAGTCATCCTTTCTAGACATAAACGTCAACAAAACCAAAGAAATGATTATTGACTTCAGGGAAAACAAAAAAGCCATCTCTCCTGTGTACATTAATGACCAACAAGTTGACGTTGTGGAGGAATATAAATATCTYGGTACTGTAATTGACAACAAACTCTCTTTTGACAAACATGTGAACACTGTATGCAACAAAGCCCACCAACGTATGTACTTTTATCGTAAATTAAGGAATTTTAACATGGACAGTAGTTTTATGGGAATGTTTTATTGCTGTTTTATTGAATCTGTTCTTACGTTTTCTTTTATTTGCTGGTATGGGCTTTTGACACAGAAAAACAAAAAACACCATATTATCAGTCTTTGCAGTAAAATCGCTAATGTCCCATTAAATGACATCACTACTCTCCATTAGGGCTGCCATGATTAATCGATTAATCGACGACTAATCGATTATTAAAATAAT
>NW_013953221.1:139000-144692 GCF_001266775.1 Austrofundulus limnaeus
GAATATGAAAGAGAAACCTGTGTAATATCTGCAGAGCAGAACTTACCTTCCACAGCTATTATTTTTAGTTAGCATATAGCTAAAATCTAACCATGGTTATATAATAGCAGCTGCATTCTGGCGCGATAAGCTCTATGTTTTATATTCAATTAACGTATGATCCGATTAGTCGACTAATCTAATAAATAATGTGTGATTAACCGATTATTAAAATAATCGTTTGTGGCAGCCCTACTCTCCATAGAAAGAGATCCTTGAAGAAAGCGCAGGCAATTTTAGCTGAGCCTAACCCGCCCCTCTTCACAGAGTTTTCTCTTTTACCATCAGGACACAGATTTGCTTTAAAAAGATGTCGAACCAACAGATTTAAGAATTCCTTTTTACCTGCTGTTATCGTCCTTTTAAATACTTCTTGTTGATTGTTGTGTGTTTGTAATTTTTACACCTATACCATGATGGTTTTTATGTTTTTTTTTACTGTATTTGTGGTTGATGATTGTTTTTGTTCCTGCTGGCTGTGACCCAAATTGCCCCATGGGGATATTAAAGATTACTTGAACTTGAACAGTGTGTGTTCAGTGCASTGTGATTCCTCTGACCTTGGCCACTTCCTCCACAGGATCCATGATCCCGTGAGGAAACTGAGGCGCAGAGCAGACCAGCATGGCCGTGTTCTTGCTGATGGCCCGCCTCATGGCCTGGCAGAGTAAACACAAAACAGACAAATAAAGAGACGTAAAAATAAAAAAATTGTGACGAGTCCAGAACGCTGTCAGGACGCCGACCTCTCACCTTCACGTCAACTTTCATGGTCTTCTTGTCCAGAGGGATGTGGACGAGCTTCATCCCGAAGTAATGGGCCGCTTTGTCAAAGGCTGCGTGGACGCTGACCGGAGCAAGACTGTCCAAAACAAGACGAATGAGACATGTGTGTGTCTCTGTCCACCAGTGTACCTGTCCACTAGAGTCCTGTCCACCAGACTACCTGTCCACTAGAGTCCTGTCCACCAGACTACCTGTCCACTAGAGTCCTGTCCACCAGACTACCTGTCCACTAGAGTCCTGTCCACCAGACTAACTGTCCACTAGAGTCCTGTCCACGAGACTACCTGTCCACTAGTCTCTGTCCACTAGAGTCTCTGTCCACCAGACTACCTATCCACTAGAGTTTCTGTCCACCAGTGTCTCTGTCCACTAGAGTCTCTGACCACTAGAGTCTCTGTCCACTAGAGTCCTGTCCACCAGACTACCTGTCCACTAGTCTCTGTCCAGACTACCTATCCACTAGAGTCTCTGTCCACCAGACTACCTATCCACTAGTCTCTGTCCACTAGAGTCCCTGTCCACCAGTGTCTCTGTCCACTAGAGTCTCTGACCACTAGAGTCCTGTCCACTAGAGTCCCTGTCCACTAGAGTCCCTGTCCACCAGACTACCAGTCCACTAGTCTCTGTCCACTAGTCTCTGTCCACTAGAGTCCCTGTCCACCAGTGTCTCTGTCCACTAGAGTCCCTGTCCACTAGAGTCTCTGACCACTAGAGTCTCTGACCACTAGAGTCCTGTCCACTAGAGTCCCTGTCCACTAGAGTCCCTGTCCACCAGACTACCTGTCCACCAGAGTCTCTGACCACTAGAGTCTCTGACAACTAGAGTCTCTGACCACTAGAGTCCCTGTCCACTACAGTCCTGTCCACTACAGTCCTGTCCACCAGTGTCTCTGTCCAGTAGTGTCCCTGTCCACTAGAGAAGATTCACAGTAAAGTAGTGTTGTAATAAAACTCATACATCTCAGGGACCTTGACTCCTCGTTCGTAGGCCAGGTCTCTGTAGGCCTTGCAGGCCATCAGGATGCTCTCCGTTCCTCCTGAGGTCACCTTCAAGACAAGAGTTGGAAAAGTCAAAACAACCTTTTCCTCAGTTTTACTTGTCTCCTGAGCTTCTACAGCGAGGACGTCGACTCACGGTGCCGCAGGAACCGGGTCCTCCGTGGAAAAGCTCACAGGACATCCGGACCACCTCAGCTTCCATCTTCCTGACGCCGGGGAAGATGTCCGGGTGAAGAGGGTTGCTCCACGCAAAGTCCCCGTAGACCTTCAGGTACCGTAAATATGAGGGGAGAAATAAACGGCCAAAATATCCTTTTGATTCAACATTTCTAGAAACTGAATCCTGACTCAACGAGCAGCACTCAGACTACGTGTTGTGAATGACTCTCTGCTACTACCACACATTTTAGTTCACCATTTATAAAACCAACTGGATTCTCGTATACCAGTTGGATGTGGCGGCCATCTTAGACATGTTTTCAGTGATTACGTTCAAGTCCATCATGAGATACTATGGTTTCTTGCAAACATGAACAAAATATATTTATTATCCACCTTCACCTTTCAGCAGCAGTGGATACAAAATTTGTGGAACCGAAATCCAGCAGTGGGCACAGTTCCAATAATCTACTAATAGCGGAACTAGCTTCTCATTTAGCAAACCAGCATTTTTTCCTAACTTTGGAAAAAGTTACCAGACCCATTAGCTTCCTCTATATTAAGTTCTGCTAATTTTAAGTGTGTTAAGCTTAACTCCCAAATGAAATACAAACTATCCCCTCAAACAAGCAGTGCTGGACGTGGCAGGCACTGTGTGTTAGCATGTAGCATCTTTAGCACCTAAACTTCAAACTAATGGCGTCAATAAATAAATATGGCGGCCACAGCTAACCAAAAGTTTAGCTTCACTAACCACTAATCCACTAAACAAGAATCTTAGCTACGCTAACGCACTATACAGACCTAATACGAACCGCTAAGACTGTCAGTCTTCATCTCCTTCCAGTTTAAGATTGGCGGGATTTTTCTATTGGTTTAATTTGATGGTGGGCGGGATCATCTGTGGCAAATCAGCCAATCCGAACCAGAATTGAAGCAATCTTTATATACTAATATTTAAGTAACAAACACAAAATGTACTATGTTGACTATAAAATATGGTAGAGAAAGTATTTGCTATTTTCTTGTTTTACAAATTTCTAAGAGCATTCATAAAAAATACAATGTACCTGTTGTTTTTAATTTGTTTTAATTTTAATGTTTTTCTATTTGATGTTTTTAAATTGTCTTACTGAAATGTGAAACTACGTGCTGCATTTGCTGCTGCTGCCGCCAATCTTGGCCAAGTCTTTCTTGAAAAGTAGGTTTTTAATCTCAATGGGACTTCCTGGTTAAATTACAAATAAATAAAAATACYAACTCAATCAAAGAAATGCTTTTATTCTGAAAGGGTTCGGCTGAAAGTATCGCAAGTTAGAGCTCCAACTGGTTGGGATTGGCTCATTTGCCACAGATGATTCTGCCCACCTTCAGATTAAACCAATAGAAAACTAAGAAAAGGGTTTGCTTCAGTTCCACCAGTCTTCAACTGACAGTCGTCTCAGCAGTCAGTGTTAACGTCCACTAATTTTTAATCTATTTAGCTGTAAATGTTCATTTCCACTAAGTTTGTTTCTGTTTAGCACTTAACGTTAGCTTCCACTAATTTTGTATCTATTTAGCAGTTAGCATTAACGTCAACTAATTTTGAATCTATTTAGCAATTTAGCGTTAGCTTCCACTAATTTTGTATCTGTTTAGCACTTAGTGTTTACGTCTACTAATTTTGAATCTATGTAGCAGTTAGCGTTAACGTCCACTAATTTTGTATCTATTTAGTGGTTAGCGTTAACGTCCACTAATTTTGTATCTATTTAGCGGTTAGCATTAGCTTCCACTAATTATGTATCTGTTTAGCAGTTAGCATTAACYTCCACTAATTTTGAATCTATTTAGCAGTTTGTGTTAACGTCCACTAATTTTGTATCTATTTAGCAGTTAGCATTAGCTTCCACTAATTTTGAAACTATTTAGCAGTTAGCGTTAACATCCACTCATTTTGAATCTATTCAGCAATTTAGCYTTAGCTTCCACTAATTTTGTATCTGTTTATTAGTTTAGAGATAGCAGAGCTAAGATTCTAGCAGATTAGTGGTTATTAAAGCTAACGTTAGCTGTGTGCACCACTGCTGAAATCCAAAGTCAGATACAAACCTTCACCAGGAGTTTGGTCAGGGACTCGTCCCCCCAGTACACCCCCCCTGAAACACAGCCTTTCTCCCACTGCACCTCATCTGTAACGACACGTCTCATAAATAACCGGCTCTTTATCCAGTTGTTTTTCTCAAAATTAATAATTTATGTTAGAGATTGTCGTCTGTAGGCTTCAAGGATGAATCCAGACTTACTGAGGGTCTGGTACTCTTTGATTCTGTCCAGGACTTGGCTCTGAGAGAGACCTTTAGAGGGCAGCTCCTTCATGTAGCTCATCCCGTCCTTCAGTGTGAACAGACTGTGAGACATGTCGTCCAACGCTTTGTTCAGCTGCCTCTGGATCTGAGAGCAGAAACAGCAGAACCYCATTTTATTAACCACAAGCAGCTGACGAAAGATAAACCGTGTTATCATCAGCATGTAAAGTGTGCCAAACGTCTGGCTCCGCCCCCCACCCCCACGTCTCATCCTGCGTGACTCATGAGACGGGATGAAGAGACCAACGCACCGTGACGCCGATGAAGGGGATTTTTCTGATGAGTCGAAAACATTTCTTCTTGATTCGGGATGTGAAACCTAAAAAACAACAACAAAAACTAAGAAGTGAGGCAGAAGTGTGGGGAAAGTCAGGGAAAACATTCAGGAGGATAAAAAAAAACAGCTGATCCTGACTCATGGTGTGACACAAGGACAAGTTAAAAACAGATTCTCTGAAAGGACGTTTTCATTGAGATTATGTCCCTGTCCAACAGTGTCCCTGTCCAACAGTGTCCCTGTCCAACAGTGTCTCAGTCCAACAGTGTCTCAGTCCAACAGTGTCTCGGTCCAACACTGTTCCTGTCCAACAGTGTCTCAGTCCAACACTGTTCCTGTCCAACAGTGTCTCAGTCCAACATTGTCCCTGTCCAACATTGTTCCTGTCCAACAGTGTCTCAGTCCAACATTGTTCCTGTCCAATATTTTCCCTGTCCAACAGTGTCTCAGTCCCACATTGTTCCTGTCCCACATTGTTCCTGCCCAACAGTGTCTCAGTCCAACATTGTTCCTGTCAAATATTGTTCCTGTCCAACAGTGTCTCAGTCCAACATTGTTCCTGTCCAACAGTGTCTCAGTCCAACATTGTTCCTGTCCAACAGTGTATCTGTCCAACATTGTGCCTGTCCCACATTGTTCCTGTCCAACAGTGTCTCTGTCCCACAGTATCCCTGTCCAACAGTGTCCCTGTCCAACAGTGTCCCTGTCCAACAGTGTCTCTGTCCCACAGTATCCCTGTCCAGCAGTGTCCCTGTCCAGCATTGTTCCTGTCCAACAGTGTCTCTGTCCCACAGTATCCCTGTCCAACAGTGTCTCTGTCCCACAGTATCCCTGTCCACCAGTTTCTCTGTCCACTAGTGTCTCTGTCCTCCAGTGTCCTTGTCTACCAGGGAAAATTCACACTGAATTAAAACGTGTGCACAAAACTATTTTGAAAGTCTGTGAACTGGTTTTGTAAACATTCCAGTTTGAAAACAGAAAAATTCATTAAAATAAATCATTAAAAACCTAAAATAAATCATAATTTAGTCTCATAAAGAGAATAAATCAAGTCCAGACAGAAACTGGGTCTGGTCTGGTC
>NW_013953221.1:147013-147403 GCF_001266775.1 Austrofundulus limnaeus
TTAAAAAATTTGGCAGGTCGTATCATAATTAACATGTATGGCATGTCATTGTGTCATATAATTAAAAAATTTGGCAGGTCGTATCATAATTAACATGTATGGCATGTCATTGTGTCATATAATTAAAAATATGGCAGGTCGTATCATAATTAATATGTTTGGCATGCCATTGTGTCATCTAATTAAAAAATACAGCAGGTTGTATCATAATTAATATGTATGACATGTCATTGTGTCATATAATTAAAAATATGGCTGGTCATATCATAATTAACATGCCAATGTATAAGCATGGCATGCCATACTTTAAAGAGTTACAGAGGTATGGCAGGCCGTTGTATCATTTAATTAAAATATTTGTGTAAATACAGCAGGTCGTATCATAATTAA
>NW_013953221.1:149752-150088 GCF_001266775.1 Austrofundulus limnaeus
CTCCAGTCCATCAGGGACACCAGGAGACATCTCCAGTCCATCAGGGACACCTGGAGACATCTCCAGTCCTCCAGGGACACCAGGAGACATCTCCAGTCCATCAGGGACACCTGGAGACCTCTCCAGTCCATCAGGGACATCTGGAGACATCTCCAGTCCTCCAGGGACACCAGGAGACATCTCCAGTCCATCAGGGACACCTGGAGACCTCTCCAGTCCATCAGGGACATCTGGAGACATCTCCAGTCCATCAGGGACACCAGGAGACATCTCCAGTCCATCAGGGACACCTGGAGACATCTCCAGTCCATCAGGGACACCAGGAGACATCTCCAG
>NW_013953221.1:151088-151906 GCF_001266775.1 Austrofundulus limnaeus
CCTCCACCCCTACCCCTTTAATCACACTGTCTGCATGTTGGAAACCACTCAACTAATGTTTAACCTGCCTAAAAGAGGTTAAAAAAGGCGATGCGTCATGGAGTTTTGGCGCAACGGAACGGTTTTTGGAGAGGTCGTAGCGCGCGTGTTTAAACCCGCGTGGCAGATGAAATTAAGTTGTTTTTTGTTGTGAAAAACAAAAAGACATTTCGGACTTTCGGTTCCCTCAGAGGACTTTGCTCTGCTGAGTCTCTGATGTCTGTTGGACTCGTGCGTAAAATGTCCTTGTCAAGTTGGCGTCAATTAGCGTTTTTACGCAAAACGTTTCTCCAAAGAAGTCCGAGGTTATTCGCGCTGGGTTTTATTTTTAAATAAAGTATTTACTTAGTAAAACAAGCTGATTAAAGCAGACAGTATTTTAAATGGGTGAACGTTCAGAAACTCTTGTTTTGAATTTTTCCATCTTTGCGCGCAGCCTGAAAAATGCGGCCGCGCGCGCGACAAATATGGGTTATCACTAAACACTGAACAGTAGTTTTCACCTCAGGTTTCAGAGTTTCTTTAAGCTGCCTTTAAAGATCATTTGGCTTTCACTGTGAGCGCGTTAAAGCTGCGCGCGTGCCAAAATACTAAGTGCGTAAAACGCGCCATCACGGCTTTCCGTCAGGATGGAGAGACATCTGGGGAGTTTTGAAAGAAAAAGCTCAAACTTAGTGTCCAAACAGCTTTCTACATGAGCTAAGCTTCAGCTGATCTGACTGTTAAATGATCTAATATAAAATAAGATGTAAAATTATGAAAACATTTGGATCCAGTTC
>NW_013953222.1:0-402 GCF_001266775.1 Austrofundulus limnaeus
TATCTATCTATCTATCTATCTATCTATCTATCTATCTATCTATCTATCTATCTATCTATCTATCTCAGCTGGCTTTAGTGACCATCTTGGATCAGGTCAACGTCAAAGCGTAATCATTTTCTTAAAAGTGTCATTAAAATTACATCAGTGTATATAATGAGATATTTTTCTAAAGGTACAAACAATCAAACACACGCACACACACACATAGCAATATATCTTTGATGGCAGGTAATATGAAATAGTGGTTGTATTAATCACTGTGAGAGGTTTCAGATTGGAGTTGTTTGAAAATGACAGCTGTGACATGTCCCTTCTGTCATCTAATCCAGTGGTTCCCAAACTTTTTGTCTTCTGACCCACAAAATATCCATGGCAAAAACTTGTGACCCCAAATATTAC
>NW_013953222.1:2327-20158 GCF_001266775.1 Austrofundulus limnaeus
CCATGAAGGAAGATGTTGGAACAGGCAATGGATGGATGGATGGATGGATGGATGGATGGATGGATGGATGGATGGATGGATGGATGGATGGATGGATGGATAACTGACCTTAGAAAACACAACAATGGGTATAACGCAGTCAGTTTATCATATATTGAGATCAAATTTGAAGTGAGAACAGCTGATAACCATCCCCAACTTGTATTATAAAAATGTGCAGTGGAAAACTTGCAATATCGCAAACGTTCACAGTTTGACCAACACAACCATAACTCTTGCTTCATAACGTGATCCTATAGGTCAAAACTGTGGTGTGGAAAGTGGCGAGCAACACGTGAGGCCTTTAAATAATTATTTGTTTTTATATTCCCAACTTCTTTTTCCATCCAGCATTTCTCCTCTTAGTTGCTCTCTTTTTCTTCATCGTTATAAAACATAATGATTGCCTGAAAACGTACTACAAATGTTTCACATTAATTTTGAATAACACCTGGTTCAGCAGCGAATAACAAGCACTTTGTTATAAAACACGGAGAAATTTTTTTTTATCAGTTTAAAGCTAATTTATGGTGGGAGAAAAAAACAGGTTTAAGAATAGTAATAAACATAATATTGCTATATTCTTTATTCTTTATTCTTTTTTTTTGCTAATTACCAGCAAGCACTGCACAGTTAGTGCAGGAACCAGAGAACACAACGTCCTGCTATAAATTCGTAATATGTCTTCAAGGTAGCAGGGAGGAAACAGAATTTATATCAGAATTCATGTATATGGTCGTGAATCAAACAGTATTAAATAATGTATTTGCATAGCCTGGGGGTGCAGCAACCCATCATCCCCATCCAAAAACCTGTGCTGCCATTTCTGACCTAAATTACATCTGCTGATAATTACGTTTGAGTGGCTTATTCCTTGTCCTGATTCATCCACACAACATAACTCCTGCAGTCGACCCTGAGCACTTTGATATGAAATCATTAAAGCCCGAATTTATAAACCTGGACTCAGTTAAACCTGACAGATGGTTCCTTTTATGTGTCGGTTAAATTATGATGCAGTGTATGGTTTAAATCAGGGCTGGCTTGGTGTAATTTGTTACGAGCAGCTGGCGTTATTAGCCTTTCCCCACTCTAAAAAAGAAAAAAAAATACAGACTGTGAATGGTGTTGAATTACAGGATGCAGAAATGATGGCGTAAAAGCTCAGTGCTGACAGAGATTTTCCACATGAATTAGTCAGTTACATGCGCTCACTCTTGTGTCGAGTTTTGTGACTTGGACGGGTGTCGAAGTTGTAACTCGAGACTTATTGTGTCTGTTCCCGCTCTCCCCKTTCAGCACCTGTCCCAAAAGGCGAATTAATCCCATAAGCAAAACTCTCCCCTCCTGCGCACAGACACGACACATCTGTCTCAGCCATTAGCCATGGCCTGGCTTTGCTTCTGGGGCCATGACACATGGTGCAGGATGCAGTTCAGCAGCAGTGATGGACAGAACAACTTCTTCTCCTCTCTCTCGCTCTCTCTTTTCCTCCTATACRATCTCCTCTTGTAACCTCAATCAAAACCCTTTCGCTATGGTCGGGAGTAGAAAAAAAAAGAGGAAGAAATGCCAGCTTACCCAGTTGACAACCCATCTGTGCACTTCGAGGTGGAAAGAAGACTTAAAACCTCGAAATTGCCTCAGTGTCATTACCTGAACAGCTTTTTTTTTGGCCTTTTTGGAAGCTGTATTCTTCACTTTTTTTCCAACAGAAAGCATTTTAGCGAAAAAGGCAGTGTGTGTGTCTGTGTCGCTGTGGAGACAGTGAGTGTGGTGCAGTGCCCAGTGCTCAGGTGGTGGCTGTGCTGATGACACACGGTTGCTGGCTCTTCTCAGCCCAACTAAACAACATCATCAGCGGCCAATCAGGAGGTCCTGCTCAGGGCCCCGAAGATCAGAACCGCAGGGACGCAGGCTGTCTGCAAAGCCTTTTTCATGCTTATTTACACAAACAGAAGCAGATGTACAGAAAAGCTTCACTTTAAGGGGGAAATGTGGCTGATTTTTATTTCTCCTTTTTCTTTCTTTCGTTTTTTGTAGCCTCAGAAACACATTTGGTTTCGACACATTTTCAAATCTGACTTAGAGCTGTGAAACAAAAAGAAGAAAAAGAAAGAACGGACAGGATTTCTCTCTGAGGGCGAGCGGGTATTATCTGAACTGAAACACATAAAACTCTTTCACATCAAGCTCAGCTGAAACTGAACTCCTTCCTTTGAAGTCAAAGCTGACCTTTTTTTTCCTGCACAAGTGTAGAATCTACTTACAGATCACTTCACATGTTCAGACATTCYAATTTTTGATCTGAAATGTGACAGCTGTAGTAAAACAGAATGTGTTAAAGCCTGCATTATTTAGCAATAGCAAATCTCAAGCATGGAGGTATACACTAACTCACATATTACATAGCAGTTCARATGAATGTTGTTTTTCTATGGGTTTTGCCCATGCCTGTGTCTGTTTATGGCGGCAGCCTCAYTTTGAAATGCTGTAACACAGAAATGGAATTTAACCGATTCGTTTTATATATTTTGACTTCAAATTTGGTGTGGTCGTAGCTGTGAATCATTCATGACACATACTCAGAGTGTGACATCTTGTGATTGTTTTTTTTAAGAAACTTAGCCTAAATTTCTGGCTTGAAATTAGCTGAAATATATTCTTCCAAATCTAGGCAATAACAGCAAGGCTGTAYTTGTGCCCATAAAATAACTAGAAAATAGTGTTTGCATGAACTACTTTAACATTTTTAGCTGTTATGGTCAGAAATTAACTATATTTTGTCAAATTGAGTTGTTCAAGAACTTCCTYCAACAGGTAACYTYTAATTTTATCCACAAAATCACATTWAAAAAATCTGAACTATTAATTTAAGCATGTTTGTATTTTTTTCTCTCAGTTACATAAATGCTGTAAATCTCTGTCTCAGTATCTTGCACTTCACTGCCCCATTCCTGCAAGTGGTGTGTGGGATGTTGAAGTGAAGTAGCTGCTATATGGCAAGGGAGGAAGAAAGAAAAAAAATAAGGTTTCAGGTGTGTGTGTTAGTGTGTGTGCCTGTGTTTCCATAGCTGTATATATATGAAGAAGGACTGAGTGGAAGAGATGGACAATTTGTCCTGCATCTGCACCCTTTTTCAACCTGTTCACTGAGCTGTGTGCCCGGCCTTGTAAACCACGGCTCTACTTGATTACTTTGTCAGTCTCTTCAATTGGCTTTTGCTCGGTGGAGAAAATAAGGAGGCACCCCCTGACAGATGATGTCCAACAGTGGGTCGGAAACACGAGGGGCCTGATTGCAAAACCCCGTCGACACATCAGAATGAAGGGAAATGATATTTTGTTGTCTTGTGAGTGAATAATTGAAGTCTTTTTTTTATCCCCCATGTTCTGTAAATGTCATATCAAACCTCCAGAGCAGAATCTCAGAATTGTGCAGCATCTCCACTTGTTCTCACTTTACTTTGTACATATTTGAAACTGTGTCATCCTCTCATCCCTTTAAGGACTCTTCAGGGACCAGAGACAATTTATTTCTCATTATAAATCCCAGCTCAGTGCTTCAATCCCACCAATTAGGAGTGACATGTCAAACGCAACACTCCCTAAGTTCTTTTCTTCCCATTTTCCTCCAAGTAAAGGGACYCAGATCAACTTGATTGTCTGTTTTGCAGAAGATTTATGTTCACACTGATGGATCGTTTCAGGAAGACATTTAAAAGATTAAACTTCTTTACCTCGTATAATTGTTCGGCACACTGATTTAAAATAAAGCAAATTGGGTTTTTATTATTTTTTATTTATTTGGAGATTTTTTTCGAAAAGTTAAACAGTGCCACCTCCTGGCAATGTTGGCTCTATATTTATTAAATCAACAAAACAGTTAATTAAATTTTAAATGTCAAAAATAGTTTACGTGAACTTTGGTGGGTGTTTTATCACTTATAACACTGAACAAAGTTGCTCCTGAATTTCAACCTGTTGGACATCTGCAACCACAAATAAACTTTTGCCTAAAAACATGAAATGCTTCACAGAAAGATGAATATCTTGACCTAACGATTGATTTTTAAAAGCTTTTTCTATGATCAAAGTGAATTTGTTGTTAGAAGGGTTAAAAGGGCAGCTATAAGTGTAGACACCTGTTGGGCGTTTGTTTCAAGAACACAGCCAGTTCCTGATTTATTATTCCTCCCATTTTGTCATTATGTACATTTGAAAGGAAAGAGGCTGGTTAAAGAATTCCTCTCACATCCACATTCTGACCTTTTGCATCTGGCAAAGATTTGTCATCAGTGTCCCCAATATTACAGCTGCAAACTGGATCTCTTTGTTTCCATTTTAAAAGGCTTGAGATTAAATTGTTCAATCAAACATATACAAGAGAAATATAATGGTTTAAATATCACAGCTCTGTCCAGCAGTGGAAATCCCTCAGCAAATAATGTCACTGATTTCGACAGATAAGGAAGCTCACATTGAWAGCTCATGAACGCTGGGCGTGCTTTAATGAAACTCTTAGTTGTACATTAATTTTTACAGTCTTTCTGATTCAACACACAAAGTTAGCGAACACAAAAATAGTTATACCTAAATCAAATTTACAATTACTAAGCAAAGCTTTAATGTTTTATCRGCTGAGAGTCAACCTAAACATGTACCCACTATAGGGCAAAATCTTGTTGTGTGCACTTAATTATCAGTAGAACTGTCAACAATTAAAATTTGCCAATTTGCAAATATTGAAATAAGTGCAGTGTGATAATGTTTTTTTAATGTGTGTGTGCGACACACTATCACTATTGGGCATGTGTGTGAGCTCAATTGTGGAAGGAGGTGTGGTGCAGCTAATGCTGATGCTAACCCAACAAACTTGTTTAATCACCTGAAACACAGACATAAACTGGACTACAAGGAAAGCCAGAACCAAGGCCACAATGTTGGCTACGTTCAAGTCCAATTGTCATTTATTGATAATGATTGTTTTTAGCTAAACGCCACAATTAATTGTGATCAATTTTTATGTCAATATTGCCCAACCCTAACACCCACATTGCAGAAAAGTGGGCCAGAACCAATGTCAAGCTGATGCTGCTGGATGATGGCATGGCAAGTGGTTTGTCAACCAGATGTAGGCCAGTGCTGGCAATGATGGTACTCTGTTTAAGATGGCATGCCATAACTGGCCCAYTTGTGGTTTGGTTTGTGTGGTGCTGGCCATTTGGGCCACCAAAGGGACATCACCTTTTGTGGTATATGGACCAAGTGTTAGTGCCTTGTWTGGACCAGGACTGGACCAGATACATCATGTAGAATGAGATTAACATACTACTGTTTTTTTCAAAGTAAAAAGTAGTTTTCAAAGTAAAYCACTTTAGCAACTCAGACGCCACTTAAAAGTTGTAGCAGGGGATGAGACTCACGCCAAATTTCAGTAGGAAATTTGTATGTTTGTAGTTGCTGTTTGTTTCAAAAGWAACGTTTTAAAAATGTAGCACAACCCTGCTCATGAAAAGCAAAAAATAAAAAATACAATAATTTTTTAAAGACAAAATACCAGAATAAATATCGTCCATCCTCAGTCTGTGCTGAAGTGATCTGATGTGACAGAGAACAGTCATTGTTTTTGCTTTAACCTCACTTTCACACCAGTTAATAAAGTCAGAGTCTAATGGCATGRTATCCCCTCAAAGCTTGGGTTTAARATTGCTGCAGGGCAGGGTCAAGCCTTGGTTAATGGTGGTGCAGATGAAGTTTTGAGTMCAAAATAACTTATAAGCTCAGGGTTGACAGAGCTGTCAGCTCAAGGCAAACACAATCTCAGACAGTTAGCTAAATATASCTCAAAAAGCCCAGTTGACACTGTGTGTTTATTATAAAAACAAACAAGGACTTTTTAAATCATATACTGATAATTTAATATTCCAGAAACTGATGTAAATCTTTTACAACATTTTTAAACAAACTCCAGTAATTTGTAATGTATCTATCATTTTAAAATCCATAAGAAATAGTAATCCAAAAGTAATGTCCAGTATAACATGTATCTTTTTATCCATTCACAGATTGGAAAACTTGGTAAGAGATGTGTTAAATGTTGCATTGTTATATTATAATGGAAGGATGAGCATACGTTCCAATCAGTGTATAAAATAAARAACTACTAGTTGGGCATTTTGATCCAAAACAGTTATGATCATATTAAACTCAACCAATGAACCAATGCTGTCATTTTGTTTATACTGAATGTCAAATGTGAGCAGGACGAAGCAAACACAGGCAGCCAGGATTACAAAAAGGTAAGTGTGGGCCTACCTTATTTACTGTGAGGATGGAGGAGGATCTGCAGGAAAGAGGAGATGGTGAGTATTGATAATGTTTGGATTGTGGATTCAGGTTTTCACAAGTGGATATTGTTCTTACAGGTTTTTGGACAAAGCGGAGAAGCACCAAAAGGACATTAAGGGTCCACAGGTGAGTTACTGATGGTGGTTCCAGGATGGAGTGACCAGCGAAGAGGATATAAAGCATACAAAGTCAACGTAATGTAAACAAGTTACATTTATTCACTTCAGGTGCGTGGAATCCGTTGACATGATTTAAACCCATTATATCTGTTTTTGAGTGAATGTAACGACCAAAAAGATACAGTATGTGCTGAAAATTTAAGAAGATTGTCAGCTCGGGGATAATGCATCTACCACACCCTGCCTATTTTCATGGCTTCTACCTGGTGAGGAGTTTGATTGTTTTGTTTTTGTTTGTTTGTTTTATTTATTTTTTTTATTTTTTTGTCCACTTATCAACTTTCCCCACTTTTTAAGCCCACATTTTATAATGTGCTGCTGTAAAATGCTGGCTCATTGGAGTGAAATTGAGTGTGGTTTTAACTTGTTGTTTTTTTTCCATCAATATTAGTCAGTTTGAATAGTTAAGGGCCAATCACACTATAAATGTTTATTTTATGTTTATTACATTAACATTGTTTGGAGATTATATATACATTTTTGRTTTATAAGATGTAAATAAAAATAAAGGGAAACAAAAAAGGAAGAAAGCTTTTATTTTGAAAAGACAAGAAAGGAAACGGAACCCTGTTATCCACCAATCGCCTGCCGTTTGCTAAAATATGAAAATGGCGGCTCTGTGTAGTGACTTCGGAGACTTGGTTCAAATAAAAAAACAGCTTATATCTGTTATATCGCTGTGCAAAGAAAGAGGACTTTTACACAGCGCCAAGTGGTAAAACCAAGAACAATTAACGTGTCAAATAACTGCGTGTCTTTTTACTTTTCTACCTTAAATAATCTGTTAGCYTTCTGTGTTAGCTTTGTTAGCACTGCTATCATGTTTGTTATTTACTTCAATAAATGCACGGTATTGTTGCAGACAAGTCTTTTACCTTCACTGTCAGTTTAGTCTCAGTCAAAACCACAAAAAACAAATATTTACGTAAAAATAGTGGCGATATTCAGGCACAGTCTTCATGACTACATACTATTGGTCTCATTTCTTGTCAATTTTTGTTCCTAAGAGTATTGATTTCTATAAATGAGATCTGTTAAACGCGTTAGACCAAGCAGGATACATTCAGACATCAGTTCTGTGCTGTTGACTTTTCAGGGCTTCTGAATTGGCGTTTGCTTTGGAGCCTCTTTCCAAGGATGATTTACCTCCAGCTGCTCCTTTCACTGAGGTTTGTGCACTGGCCAAGCTCCTTGGGATTTATATTTATTTTTATAGTGTTTTAAAATGTCATTGAGTTATAGTGGAGCCTTTTAGGAAACAATATTGACATTTTTACTGTGTGATGATGTTGATACTGCTCGGTATCAAGATGAGTTTGGGAACTGTCAGGCTCATTTCTGAGCAATTTAAACAGCATGTTGTGATTTTTAATGGTGAGTGGTCCGTACTTCATACAGTGCCTTTTTAACCTCCAGGATCAGCAACACYCTTTGTTTCTTATTCATTCGTTCATGTGTACATAAGTTTGATTTTACTTGCACAGTGTTGGCTGTCAAATAGTKGATAAACCCATTACAACTTCTTATTATTACATATATTTTTCTCCCTATGCAATGATTTTTCAACTGTTGAAGATTACAATTTTTTCTCCTGCTTCATGTATAGGAAGATGCACAGGACCTGGATGCACTCACACTGGCCAAATCATATTTTGACCTGAAAGAGTACGATCGCGCTGCTTACTTTCTGAAAGGTTGCTGCAGTCAGAAGGCTTATTTCCTCTATATGTATTCACGTTATCTGGTATGCTTCCTTCGACACCGAGCTGTCCCCAATCCTTGAATCATCTAAGACATTTTGTGACAAGACTAGTTTCTGTGTGCCTAAAGCYTTTTGAAATGTTTGTTCATTTTTCAGTCAGGAGAGAAAAAGAAAGATGACGAGACAGTGGACAGCTTGGGTGAGGACTTATTTTTTTCCAATGAATTAAAGAACAAAAGAGCTTTTTTTTTTCTTTATTCACCCCTAAACGTTTTGTATGTTTCTGTGCTTTTAGGTCCGCTGGAAAAAGGTCAAGTGCGCAATGAAGCTTTACGAGAACTAAGAGTTGAGCTCAGTAAGAAGCACTCTGCAGGAGAGTTGGACAGCTTCACGCTCTATCTGTAAGAGCTTCTTATGCCAAAGTGTAGACTCTTCTTTGACGTTATGCAGGGGAATAAGGTGTTATTTCCCATTTGTGTGTGGAAACACAGGTATGGGGTGGTTCTACGAAAGCTCGATCTGCTGAAGGAGGCGGTGAAGGTTTTTGTCGAGGCGATTCATGCACTTCCTCTTCACTGGGGCGCATGGCTGGAGCTCAGTAACCTTGTCACAAATGTTGAAATGGTAAAGAATTGTTTGGAATAGTTCTTTGCATTGTACAGCAAAAACAATTAACATATTAATATGTTTTTTTTTCTACCCGGTCTCTTTTCAGCTGAAGTCTCTTTCGCTGCCAGACTGCTGGATTAAAGACTTCTTCGTGGCCCACATGTACACAGAGCTGCAGATGATCAAAGAGGCGTTGGAAAAATATCAGAACCTCATCGAGGCCGGCTTTTCCAAGAGCACATACATCATCTCACAGATCGCTGTGGCCTACCACAACTTCAGAGGTAGATTTTTCTCCTTTTATTTTAAAATCACACTTCAAAATATTTAAAAAATCTAAAGTGAGCAGAATAAACTGAACAGCGAACTGTCTCCACATATTAAAGATATCGATCAAGCTCTGGCGCTGTTCAACGAGCTGCGCGAGCAGGATCCGTATCGCATCGACAACATGGACACGTTTTCTAACCTGCTTTATGTCCGGGTGAGTTCACCCTCTTTATCTTGGATGTGTCACTTTGTGTGACCAGTTTCAGGGTTAAGTCTGGGCTTTGTGCTTTTACAGAGTATGAAACCAGAACTGAGCTTCCTGGCCCACAACCTGGTGGAGATTGACAAGTACCGAGTGGAGACGTGCTGTGTTATTGGTAACAGTTCAGTTTATTAATCCAAACAAATAACCATTTTTTACTGTATTTTGCAAAATAAATAAGTAAAAACTTTGTCTCTTTTTTTTAAATGTATTTTATTTAAAGGTAATTACTACAGCTTACGCTCTCAACATGAGAAAGCAGCTCTGTACTTCCAGCGGGCCCTGAAACTGAACCCTCGATGTCTCGGAGCCTGGACCCTCATGGGCCACGAGTACATGGAAATGAAGAACACGTCAGCTGCCATTCAGGCCTACAGGTTAGACTGTATACCTTACTGTTACATGTATCTTTTCACGGGCTGTGAAGACTTAAACCAGGGCTATTCAACTGGCGGCCCGCGGGCCACATCCGGCCCGCCAATTGGTTCATTCATCTCTTAAGTCCAAACCCCTTGTTTTCTACTTTAATTACTCTAAGTTCTTTTAGTTAAACATAGACATGTGTGGTATCTACAGAAACGTCAGGATCTTGGCTACAAGCTGGTAAAAACTATTTCTATAAACACTCAAGAGAGTTAAAACTACAAGCAGTTGAAGATAAAATGATGGAAGTGAAAATAAAATTGGTTTAAAAATTTGGCAAGTCAGAGATGTCATAATATTATGTGTCAAATAGGAGGCATAATGTGTTCTTTTTGTTTTTGATAATGTGTAATTATCACTACTTTTACAGGGTTCTGTATGTTGTATTCATGATTAAATGCAGCAAAATAAACTAATTCAAAGGTAGCAGATCTTTGTAATACTTAGTTTATTTACATAATGACTTTAATTGCTGGATGTTTGGCCCCTCAGCTGTTGACCGGCAGTAACTGTGGCCCCCGGAGAAATTTAGTTGAATAGCCCTTACTTAAACCAACTGTCCTGAAATGTTGCTTCACTATTTGTTTTGTTCTTTTCCATCAGGCATGCCATTGAAGTGAACAAGCGGGACTACCGGGCTTGGTACGGCCTGGGTCAGACATACGAGATCCTCAAGATGCCCTTTTACTGTTTATACTATTATAGAAAGGCTCACCAGCTAAGGTAGCAATTTGAATATATTTTTAGCTGATGTTTTACACTYTTTTAGTTTAAAATGACACGGAATTGAAACACAACATGCATTAAGTTGTTGTATCTGTTTAGACCCAGTGATTCACGCATGCTGGTTGCACTCGGCGAAAGCTACGAAAAATTATCACAGCAAGTGGAAGCCAAGAAGGTATATCCCTCACACACTTCTGATTCCTTTGAGTTTTACTTTAAGATTTAAATTTGTGCCATATCATCTGCTTTTCAGTGCTACTGGAGGGCGTATTCTGTGGGCGATGTAGAAAAAATGGCTCTACTCAAGCTGGCAAAGTATTAAACATTCTTGCTTAAAAAAATACAATTAATCATTTAATGTAACCTTTGGATAAAATGTAAAATCTTGTTCCTCCACAGGCTCCATGAACAGCTGAATGAGTCGGACGATGCGGCCCAGTGTTACATGCTTTATATTCAGGACATTTTCTCTTGTGGGGTAAGCTTTCTACTTATATTAGAAACCTCACTTGCTTTAGACAAGTTGTAAAACTGGTTTGGTGTGGATGGAAGTCATGTTTTGTTTTTGAACTGAAATYCCGTCAGGAACAACTGGAGCACGCCGAGGTGAGCACAGCCCTGCGCTACCTGGGTCAGTACTACTTCAAGAACAAGCTCTACGACGAGGCGTCCGTTTGTGCCCAGCGCTGCTGCGACTACAACGACGTAAGTGTCCCCGAGTCGTCTTGGCTCCCTGCTGCGAGCCGACATTCACTGTTACTGGTCGCTCCGCAGGCTCGCGAGGAGGGCAAGGCTCTGCTGAGGCAGATCTCACAYGTCAGAGATCAGATCGAGACGCCATCTGCTGATCTGTTTGCACCGCTTTCAAACAACAACACACCAGTCAGGAGGGTGTCCCCGCTGAACCTGATCTCCTTCACGCCATGACACCGTGGGGCCTACAAGTGGACAGTTTGTGGATTTCAATAGAAAATAATTCTGGAAAAGATTTTGTGAATGTTTGTAATGTTGCAAATTTTTGTTTATATAAACATTCTGTAGTAAAATGCTGGAAATAGTCAAAATTTCTTTTAAAGACTGCACACATTTGTTCTGAAAATGTTTTAATACAGTTAAGTTATATAAAGAGTTGAACAAACAAAAGTAATAAAAGGTGACAGACTCAATAAAAAGAACATTTAAAAATGACAAATCAAATACCATCACTTTTCAGATGTTAAACATAATTCTGTTTAGAAAGTGGCGAAGGAAGAACAAACATTCATTAAACAACAAACGCACAAAAAAGCAGCAACTGAAACACATTAGTTGTGATGAAATATTTAGTAATCTAGTGAAGGAAGCAAACATAAATTTGTACAGCCAAGGTGTGTGAAAGCAACACAAATAAAATGTTTAATACACACACTCATGCACTACCCTGACCTCAAAGRCCTTTAGATCAGAGGTTCTCAAATTGGGGTCCTAGGACCCCCAAGGGTCCGCAAGATGTAACTTGGGGGGCCTCAAAAAATTAAAGCAAACTGTTAATTTTGCTTTTCATTAAAAAAACTGCATAAATGCATGAGGAGGACAAGGCACCAGTAAAACAGACATACACCACCAAACAAACAATTATTCCCATGGCATTTAGGGTTTAAAATGACAGTAAATCAATTTTAAATCAGTATGAGGATTATGAGGGGGGTCCCTGGAATATGTTTCTTTGTAAGGGGTCCTCAGACCCAATAAGTTTGAGAAACCTTGCTTTTGATACTGATCAGTTTTTAAAGCACTTCTTTTTTAACTGTTTTTGGCTTGACAGTAAGTAGAACGCACAGAAAAATGTAAATATAAGATACAAAATATATATTTTAAAATGCCATAAATTGATCTAGCTTTTAGGTTTTGCGTTTAAAACCTTTGGGGTCCTGAAGAGCTCAGTACCTCCCCCTGAGGGTGCGTGGGGTGAGGACAGGGCTGGGAGGAGGCGATGGCTGACGAGACCGCAAGATCCGTGAGTACGGGGTAACGTTGCCTTCAGCAGGCRGGGCGTTGTATCTACGTGAGGGGAACAGAGACTGGAGAAAGGGGCGTTTCTGCGGATGCCGGTTTTCGGTTTCGCTCGGGGTGGTGGCCACACAGCCCCTCTTTTTGCAGGAGCCGGGTGTGGTGGGGACGGCAAAGCTCGAGGGGGGCAGCTGGGCACATCCGGTCAGTGTCTGGGCCTCCGCTTTCCGCCGCAGTTCTGCTTTGACCAGCATCAGGTTGTTTTGGAGCTCCATCAGGATCTGGTTCTGAGAAGAAGTCAGTTGATCAGGTTAGACAGGATCACAGAGGGAGTGGGGGGGGTGAAGGACGAGATTGGAGGTTGAGCGGAAAAGCATGGGGGGAAAAATGCAACATGCTTTCATTAGTTCAGTAATCACCTGATAAAGGTGTTAGAAACCTAAATTTAGCTTTAAAGCTGCTGGCTGTGCATCAGGAATATTAGAAAAAGAGAAAAAAAGAGAGAAAAAGAGCATTAAAATGAAAAACAGCACATTAAAACAGTTTATCACAAAAGTTTGTATCAAAACCTTATTTTTTTCTTTTACAACTACATCTTATTTAGCCTTTTAAACAAATGTTAGTTAACCTTGAAAACACCATTAAGGACGATTCCAACCTAATATGATAATAATGATAATACATGAAGTCCTGATGCATCTCAGTAATCCAGGTAGAAAAAAAAATCAAAAAGAAAAAATAAGTAGGTCCTCTGGATGGGTTCTTCTTTAGTGAAACGTTTCGTCTCTCCTCCAAGACAACATTTAATCATTCATAATCAGTTTAACCTTTCATTTAGTTTAATTTGTGATTTGTTATATGTTGAATTTGTGTTGTTTTTAAATGTATAAACTTTAAACTTAAAAAAAAAAAAAACATTTCCTCTCTTGGAGGAGAGACAAAACGTTTCACTAAAGAACCCATCCAGAGGACCTACTTATTTTTTTCTTTTTGATAATGAACACATTTATTGATTATTTACCCATAAAGGCTAATTACTACAAAACCAAAATACTGATTGTTTATTCATGTTTAATAACTCATGAATTAACTATTCTAAATACTGTGTACATGCATATAAATGCACTTTTACACCAAGTGTTTAACATGTATTAATGTTTAGAAAACATTTGAATTAAACTCTTCTAAACCTGCAGTGCATCTGTAATAAGCCAGTTAAGTCTTTTTGAGCCCCACAAGTATTTATGCTTTCTTACATATTTGTTGATGTAGAAAAAACCCTGAAGAGCCACAAGTTRCTTTTCACATCTGAAAATCAGACTGAAATCATGTCAGTTCAAACATCCTCTAACCCAGCAGCGCTAAACTTGGCCAGCCAGCAGCTACCATGGATGCTAGTTTGTAATCTGACTATGATTTTGGGATGATTTTCACTGGTGAAAATGAACCTGTGGCCCTTCAGGGTTTTTTGTTTTTATGAGGGTTTTGGAAGTTATTAAACATTATGGATAAAGCATTAATGAAAGGTMGTCATTTATAGCTTATAAAGTATAAATCATCCTTGATTAGTGATGTTTTCAAGGTTAACTAACCATTTATTAATAATTAAGTAAGGCTAAATAAGGTGCAGTTATAAAGTGTTACCAAATACTCTAAACTCTTGCATATTGAGGTAAAAAGAACAGTTTGGTTGTACCTGTTTAACTACAGTCTCATCAGCGGCTGCTAATGTGTGCCGCAGCCTCTCCCCTCCTGTGTTGCGACAACAAGCTCGCTCCCCAGACTGCAGGTCAGTTCCCAGCCTCTGCAGATCCAGGCGCAGCTTTTGCAGGTTCTGTTAGCGAGGGTTAAAAAAAAAGTTATACTTTTTAGCACTTCTTTAATTARGTAACAAGGGAGCGGTTACTGACCCGCTGACCCTCCTGCAGCTTGCGGTCGGCGGCGTTGGTGAGAAGGCCGGCTGAACCCGGAACCTCCAGCTCCATCTTCAGCCTCGTCAGTTCTGCACAGACAAACGGTGCTAAATTATAAAACAGCTACCAATATCTCAACAGTAGCACACGTCTAGATGGGGGGTTCCCGTCAGAACGTACCCTGGGTCTTAGTAAGAAGCTCCGCGCGGCACTGGTCGAGCTCAACGCGGAGTTTGTTAAATCCAGTCTGGGAGATGCGCTGAGAACGCCGGGGGCCCTCAGAGTTCTCCTGAGGCACCGAGAAGGGAACGGCTTCTTCCTTACTACTTTTCTTTTCAAGTAAAGCAGACAACGCTTCGATCTCCTCATCACGCTCCTACGATAACAGAAAAGATATTCTGTAGACTTGGAAGATAAACATTCAGATATAAAGAATTTATATTTTGCAAAACTTTGTTCATCACCAGGTCTGACCTGTAGCTCCTGCCTGTAGTATTTCTTCAGGTGCGTCTCCAGAATTGTTATTTTGGTCTCATACTTCTCCTCTGTTATAGCAATCTGTGTCTCCAAGGTCTCACTTTGGACAGAACAACAACTCAGCATCTACACTCATCTCATTCTGGTAGACTCGTTTTAATGCTCCACAAAAAATATGCATGCATTAATAGAACTGATTTATATTTAATGCTAATACGTCTGTGTATTCTATTAAAACCAAGAAGCACACATACTTGAAATCCTTTTGCATTCGATTCACAACTTCCATAACCTCAGACATCATCTCTTCTCTCACATTAGCTTCAAGAACTTCTTTCTCAATCTGCTGGCGTCGCACGACTCTCTTCAGGATATCGATGGTCTCCAGCAAATTCTTAAAATGTACAGACGGCAGTTAGAACGCACACAAAAATACTGAAAACACATCTTCAATTTAATATCTGCACAATTCTCCAGATCAAAGCTTTAATGGCAACATTTTGTGACAACTAAATAGATTTTTGAAGCAGGAACAGTAATTATGTCTTACAAAGAAGACGGAGGGTCATACCTGAGTGTTCAACAGGGAGATATCTCCATCTTCGACGTCACTTTCCTCTTCTTCCTCCTCCATCACTGRGCTTTCGTTACAGTTGGCGGTCGGCTCGCGGAGCAGAGACAAGATGTAGGCAACTCTGGTCTTTGTGGACGGGCCGTGGACAAGCTGAAACACCGTTCACATCGCGTTTTAGTTTCAGGACTAAACCACTCAAAAAAGGTTATTCAACTTTAAAAAGTAAGAGCTTTTATTTCTGACCTGAGTGGCAATGGCAGAGAATTTGAGAGCCTGCAGGGTCTCGTCATAAACGGAGGCGCACGGATTGATGTTGACCACCATGCAGGAGGTTCCACGCCCGCAGAAGAAACCCTGCAGGACGCGGGTCAGTTTGCTGTCCCTGAAGGGCACCACCTGAGGGCCCCGCGACCTGTGGARGCAACGAACAAGTTGCTCAAGTTTGCATGAAACGGGGAGGTCTTCAAACAAGATTCACAAATGCATGAACGGTTTTTCAAACGCACTGAATGCTACACCTAGAAATTGTTAAATCAACTGCAACACGGGCGCTCCGATCATCGTGCTGGTGCACGTGACCTTTGAGGCTTTTGTGCTCCAGGTTCACACGGATGGATGTTTGAGATAAACGCACTAAATCGGATCAAATCTCTGCAGCGTACTTGCTGTTCTGGTTGTGCCTCAGGGCAGTGATGCATCGGCCCAATGTCAGGAGGGAGGTGTTGATGTTGTTGGCCTCCTTCATCCTCTCGCCGTTACGRTGCTGTTTACAGCGCTCAGAGCCAGCCAAATCACACACCGTCAGTCTGCAGGGTGGAGAAAGTTTAGAAACACTAAAACATCAAGGACACYTTCTCAGATATCATCCAACATTTAAGCCCCAACCTTCTTTGAAAGAACGCATTTCACTAGCCGACATGGACGCCCGAGTMTTCAACAAAACTGACCTTAATCAGATAATCTGTTGATCATTATGCCAGGAAATACAGCAAAGAAGTGAACTCACTCGCTGATGRGCATGGCCTGGCTTGAACTGGCCTCTGGATGGACATGCAGGACACGGATGGAGAAGATACTATGGCTGAATTGGAAATCAGTTTTGTGATCAGAGTTTTAAAAAAAAAGTGCAAGTCAAACTAAAAACATAAAAAAATGTTTGTGTCCAACCTTCTGCTGGAGTTTTGGTTAAGGTGAGTGCTGGCAAAGCTCTGGTTACGACTTCCAGCTTTCAGAATCCTCCAGGCCTCCTCAGCACTGCGGACTTGGATCCAAGTGAGATCTAATGTGGCGTAAAGGAAGTAGTTGCATTTTCTTTAATGACAATTAAATTCAAACTGGATGCAAGTCAACTCCAAATGCCTCCTAATGAAGTGTAACGGCACAAAACTCCCAGAGTTGAATTATAATATAGTTTTAATCAGTTCTCCAGAATCACCTTTGACGTAAGAATTGCCCTGCTTGTCGTCACTCAGGCGCAGAGTAGCTCTCTTTCGGGGCTGCAGGGAGGGCGAGGCGTCCAGCAGGTCGTACAGAAACTCATTGTAGATCTCGTAGAAAGACACCCAGATGGAAAATTGCACKCCGTCCTCCAGGTCGTCCCCTCCACTGTGAGACAGGCTGTCCGGCTCCAGCCACACACAGTCAGAGTCTGCAGACAGACGAGGACTGTCAGCGGGGTTCTAACCATCCAGAAACTAACTGATAATCTATAAATGATCATTAGTACTAAATTCAGATTTTCTACAAATCAAGTAGTGTGTTGTGTTTAACTTGTATCATAAGTTCCACAAATATGTTACTTTTTAAATCYTTTGTTTTGTCTCACCTTCAAGCTGAGTTGCAAAGTTAGTTGTAGAAGAAAGTCCTCCGACGCCACTGTCCCAGACTGATGTGGCCCCAACTCGACGAGAACTCAGATTCTTATCCTGCGACAGACAAAAGCCACGCACGAGTCAAAATCCACAGATTCATTGAACTAATGGATTAATGAAATCTGCCAGAACACTAGTGAAAATAAGTCAGGACTTTACAATACAAAAAATGTCCACCTAACCAAGTTTTAAAATCTTGTATCCAGCCAAAAAGTCTTTTTGATCTTGTTTTGAGACTGATTTACTAAACAAGAACTGATTGTGTGAGAATAATATTCTTGTTTTCAGAATGTGTAAGATTATTTGTCTTGTTAGTCTGAAAAATTGACTCAAAATTAAGTTAAAATTTTCTGCCAATGGAGTAAGAAAATTTTACATGGTAAGAGTCTTGAAATAAGAAAAAAACCGAGACAAATCAAGTATTTCAAGAATCTTACCAAGTAAAA
>NW_013953222.1:20168-25021 GCF_001266775.1 Austrofundulus limnaeus
GTAAATGTTCTTACTCCACTGGCAGAAAAGTTTGACTTAATTTGAGTCAAATCTTTAGGCTAACAAGATAAATAAATCTTACACATTCTGAAAACAAGATTATTATTCTTACACAATCAGTTCTTGTTTGGTAAATCAGTCTCAAAACAAGATCAAAAAGACTTTTTGGCTGGAWATAAGYTTTTAAAKCTTGGTWAGATGGACAGTTTTTGCAGTGCAGGTTTGATTTTGTTCTTTACCAACTCCCCAGATAAGTACTTTGTGTGTTTCTGCAAACTCAAAATCAGTTATTTGCTGCAGCTGAAAAGTCACAGGTTTTTATCTCAGCACTTTCACAGTGTATGCACAGAAACATTTAATACTTTTTAACACCATTTTTAACACCCTCACAATGTTTTTAATGCTAACACATCACAGTTGCAACCCTGTGAACTTTGGTTAACTAATTATAAAGTAATAAATTAGTGTCATTTTCTTACTTAACTTTTGTAGTAGGTGTAGTATTATAACAGTTACTGGATACAGAGTTACTTCCTTGCCTCAATAAAAACACTYYCCTATAAACAATTATTTGTTATTTAATCCTCACCCAAGACAAAAAGTGATTTCATTGTTATAAGATGTTTTTTTTAGATAGACTACACACAGTAGTTGTTCAAAAAAACAATACCTGGTCAGATGCATTTATTACTTTTGAACAACCCCACAAACACTCTGCATTTATTTGCAGGGCAGAAACTTGATGCCACTTCAAACAAACAAAAATGCTAAGAACATGATTTACTCCATATATATTATTGTACGTATGTGTCCTAAATTTAGCAAAAGGAAGCTGAACCTCCCTCCTAACTTCTGTTTACCTCTTTAAGAAGAGAGTTTCTGCGCATTTCCTCTGTTTTAATCTCACTGGAGTCGAGCTTCCTCACATCCTGGTACATAACAGGCTTCAGGTCCATGGCCCCATAGAGACGACCCTGCAGCTTCCTGAACAGAGACGCTAAAGCCCGGGGCAAAAGGCCTGCCTCCTGACCACCACCTGAAGATTCATAGTTGAGGTAAGGTTAAGTTTGTTTTAACACYAGATCAGTTTATGAAGCACATCATTTTACAGAACCAGACACAAACCTCTTAATAATACCTGTGCTATTACGTCCAAACTGTTTTTCCAAGATAACAATATGAGTACCTTGGATCGTGTAAGTCTTTCCAGAGTTGGTGACGCCGTACGTGTAGAGGAGTCGGTTCTCTCCTTTCAGAACATCCGTTACCATCTTCTTCATCGTGCCCTCGTAAAACTGCTGCTGAGTCGTCTCTGGAGCAAAAATCTAAAACGAAAAACAAATAAAAAAAGCTCAGCTTTTGTTTTGGCATCAAAATTATTGTAACAGAAGGCTTTTCTCCCYCACTTTCCTTAATAATTACCAACCCTGATGACAACGAACATAGTTACTCACAARGTGATTCAGTTTGGGATGAATATTCATTTTCATCCAGGCCACACTGTGTTTTGAAGCTTRGTGTCAAGAGTTCCAAGCAGGAAATAAACATTTAAAAACAGCTTGTAAACCCAGCAGGGACTCCCCCGTACCTTTGTGAAACTGAACTTGTGAATGCTCTGGGTGATGCCCCTCTCTGCTGTCCTCATGTTCTGAGATTCCTGTGGCGCTTTGAGCAGCAAAGTCTCTTCATCTTGGACCATCACACAGCCCTGAAAGATGGAGCCATGAGTCAAGAGTACAAGCAAAGCAACAACTGTACACAGACAAAAACTACCCAGAAATGCCTGATAATTCTAATAATCACTTCATCGTCTCACCTGTTCTTCTCCTCTTTGTCTCTCCGTGTCAGTAAGTGGACGAATACGCAGAAAAACCTTCACTTTCTCTGTGGTTCCTTCATCAGAGCTTCCAGTCTTTACTGCTACTTTCTAATTAAACATAAAAAAAGATTAACTCATTTATTGTTTCATCATTTGTTGTGTTGACAACATTTAGATTAGTCACATTAAACCCATTGAATATTTTAAACTGAACAGGTGTGCTTTAACACTGAGCTCACCTGTTCTGGGTTGGTCGGATGAATATCCAGACCCGGGGAAATAACAGAGATCTCAGGTAGACGAGGTCTGACCAGGCCTCCAAATTCTGCTGCTGTAGACTCAAACACAGCTAGTTCCTCCTCCTCGTCAAAGGGGAGTCCACACGGAGAGGACAGTGCCAGCGCCATGCTTTTCTTCTACAAAGAGATCGTATTAATGAACAACACTGGGCTATGAGTYATTCTGGAAAGTTACTTAATTACACCTAATTTTTTTCACACATATTGGATTAAGCAGTTTTTAAAGCACAAGACATCCACTAAAACATAGTTTTAGTCATTAACAAAGTTATATTGTATATTGAGTATATTGTATTGTTTTTATTTTATATAACGACTAATGAAAGCAGGTGGACATGAGAATTTTTAAAAGCAGGATGAATTCCAACAATTGCTGATACCATTACTGAAGTCCAGCTGTATCTTTCCAAAGTATCAAGTCATTCTTTGGTATACTGGAAGAACCAGAAACTCTTATCCACACCTTTACTTCCTTCCTCTTCTGTGATAAAAAGCAGTCTCCAAAGCAGGAGAACTGGTCTCAATAGAAACAAGATCGCCTCAGGCCCAATGTGGTGCAAAAACCTCTGTTCCTATAAAACTGTGTAAATCCTGCCTTGTATAGAGCAATGGTTCCTAAACTTTTCAGCTGTTGACCCACAAAATTTTAGAAGCAGAGACCTGAGCCCRCATCTGTTGTAACAATAAATATTGTTTTTACATCAAATAAATGAACGAGCATTTAACATTATTTATGACATTATTTTTGTCCATTCTAAGTACACTAATCTTATTGTTTTGCAACAACAAATGCAAAAAAATGTTGTTGGTTGTCATTTTTTAGTATAATTAATTCAGAAAATATTTTCAGGACCCCACCTTGATGTTTCAGGACCCCACTTTGGGTCCCGACCCCAACTCTGGGAACCACTGGTCTAGAAGAAACTGATCTATTTAGCAAATAAATGCTGAAATATAAGATTGGCAGAATGAGATGTAACAAAAATGAAATAGAGTTTAAAGTTTAAAGATTTCTTACGCTATATTTGCATTTGCATATAGTAGTTACAATACACAGCTCCTTTACGGAAACCATATTTGTTTCAGCAAGATAATCATCAATTATGTCACAATACATATAAAAGTAAGGGAATTATTTAAAGGACATGCCAAAAAGTGTAATTAATTAGGGACTTATTTTGCAACACACCGACGCTGAAACTGACAGCAGACCTTCAGATGTGCATTTCAAGGCCCTTAATTTGGTGTTAAAAGAGACTCTTACTGAATATTGGGCAAATATTACAATAACATAGCTTCTGGTTTTGTAATATGTGGGTATTATAATACTGTGGGTAATTCTCAGAAATCTGGGGATCTTTGACAAAATTCAAGAGGACAGGACCACATACTTTTCAACAAAAATGATTCAAATTATACAAAGATGACACTAAAGTTTGGAGAAACTTCCTTCAGTCCAGTATCGTCCAGCTTTGTCTTTTTTAGTAGTTTGTTAGGACAAAGACTTAAGATAATATGACTTCAACAGCAATAAAGAAACAAAAGGGTGAATCTGAATTCAGAGTTAAACTCTTATAAGCCGCCATCACTGATATATGTTCACTCAGCTGTGTGACACTTCATCGGGTTGGCTGCGACTCAGTTTCAGCTGCCTGCCTGTGTTCACTGAGTCAACCATCTTCTGTAACAACTTTGTTAAGTAGAAATCTTAGCTCATTTGAACTAAAATGTCCCAAAAGTCACCAAAAGTAAATTAATTGGGGGGATTTTGTTGTTTAATTTGTCACTGGTTTTGCATCTTCTTATTTTGTTCTTAAGAAAACAACAATGAACTCAGATGATTTGCTATTATAGTTGGCACTTTCCAGACAGAATCCAGAATTAGGCTTTAGCCTCCCAATCCATAGAGTGTAAAAGGAAACAAACCACTAGAGGACAGTGGTGTGGTGTGGTAAAAGCAGGTTTCCTTTGACAGCAGCTACACAGTTTTCTTCTCTATTAGTAAAAAGTATAAAAAGTCATTTGGAAGATAAAATACTTTGAGACTGAGGAGCAAGCAGAACACTTCCCACAATTCGAGGAAAATAATGTTTTTGTTTCAATTGAAAGCATAATAAAAATTGTTGTTATGAGGTTGTAAATGATTCATATCTAACCGTCAGTTGTTCCAGGAGTCAATTTCACAGCCAAAGCTGGGTCATGCTGCTACAGATCCCAAATACAGCAGCCAAACAGAATAACTGAAAATTAAAATAACCAAAGTGTTGAGCCTGTCAAAGATCAAACCTTAACCCAAATAAAATACTGTGCACGGCACTGCAAGACCTAAGACAGCTGTGTACCCTCAAACCCTCAAAAACTGAAGCTACATCATATNATAAAGGAAGAAACCTGCCAGAAGTGTCACTTGAAAATACAACAGTAATTTTTTTTATAAAACAAATGAGGTGTTTTACTTGTAAGCCCCCACTTAAGTAAACTCCTCTGGAGCCAGGTCTGCATGCACCTTGTTTTAAATTTGATCTCATTGAAAAATTATAGCCTACACCTTGTTGTCTAAATGAGCAAACTTCAAAAATATACATCGACAATAGTGAACACAATATGTGTGCACTGGTTCATTCTCTCTACCAAGTCATGTATCATTTGTATTTGACAAATATTGTTTAAATATTATGTTAAAAACACTTTTTTCTCAACATCCGGTTAAAAATTCTGTTTAAGCTAAAATGTCC
>NW_013953222.1:25031-36518 GCF_001266775.1 Austrofundulus limnaeus
GGACCCCACCTTGATGTTTCAGGACCCCACTTTGGGTCCCGACCCCAACTTTGGGAACCACTGGTATAGAGGACTGAAATAAATATAATAATAATAAATACGAAATAATAAAATTTACCAAATTTCCCTCTGGGATCAATAAAGTTTTTTTTTGAAACAGACAAATTTAAAAAGCAGAAATGTATGAACATTAACAAGTTAAAGGGGGGAAAAAGGAAATTTAAAAAGGGAAAAACAAAAATATGTACTAAAATAGAATTTGTTGGAACTAAGTTGGAAAAATAAATATGAAGGTCAATTAAATTARAAAATATGAGGTAAAGCTCTAAAGTTTTCGTTATTAATTGGTGCATTTTAAGTGTATTTATTTGTTGGGCCATTTATTTATTTTTGCTTTTGTTTTTAATTAAATCAGTTTCAGTCCTCCACAGCCTTGTCCCCTCAACACAAGCCCACCAATGTTCAGATCACTTTTATGTCCTAAATGATTTTTGTTTTTTACAAAACTTTCACAGTTTTCATTCTTCTTCCTTGCAAAACAGTATWTGACACATTGCGTTTCTGTCATATTATTTTGGTTATATTGATATTCAAATTAAATGGAAAACACACTTCTTTTTCAGCTATTTCAGGCTCACTCCCCTCTGTCCAGATTGCCTGCAGTGACTTTTTACGTCCAGCAGATGTCGCCAAAACGCATTAAAAACAATGTCCCACAGGATTTATCCACTATCACAACTAATTATTTTAAATGTTTACTCTAAGCGCTAACTAGTAACTTTTACTGATGATTTGGTCCAGATATTTGAACTATATATTCACATCTTCAGCATTATTATGTAAGATCAAAATGTGAGTTGTGCTGTCATCCAGTGGACAAGAAGCAGAATAAAATATCTTCAAACTGTTGGGTCATCGTGACTAATAAACAAAGACAGTAGGGTCAGAGACTTACATGCTGTTATGTTAGCAGCACTAAATGAAACACTTGATACATAGATTTTGTTGTGAAATATTTTTGTAGCCATAACGTTCATACTGTTCATCTTTTATTCAGTGACAAAAGGATGAGTTAACCCGAAGGTAACACAGTAGTCAATAATACTTTTAGGTAGTTACTGTAATGTAACTTACAGCTTATGAAGGTTTTGGAAAACATGCCAAGAACGACGTCTCCGATTCAGAGGTTAGCATCTAAAGCTATCGTCGTATTTGTGTACAAGCTTACATTTTTTGTGTATATATAGTGCAGTTACAACAACCAAATAAACAATGAAAGAGTGCTGAGCTTGGTTGTAATATTTAAAGGCATTTATACAAATATATAGCTACATTTTCGACGTGTTTAATAAATTGTATGAGTTTCTTACCTTTAAAATCTGCTGATTTGGAAAGCGAAGCCGGTTTCCAGAAACTAAATGTTGACACTAAATGTCCACTAAATGTTTTCCGTGTATTAATTATAGCATCAAATCTACAGTGAAATCAATGTTTCAGGACAGCAGTAAAACACGTGTTGACGGACCGAATCTTCATACCTTTCTGAGCCCAGCTGAGCGACAATCTTTTAAATTTTGAACAATGCTCTGCTCAGCTGAGCTAAACGCTGATTGGCTAGAACACATACCTTCCTGTTATCTGATTGGTTGATTTGGTCAGAGCATGTGTGCTCTATAAATATAGCCTACCTGAACAAAGACGGCTTTCAAGAGTTCCCYCCCCGAGGTTTATAGCGTTATCTTTGGAACTTTTAATTTGTTTTGTTACATTCAAAGCATAAATATNTTAGATGAAATTGAATACAAATAAAGACAATAGGTAATGTCAGAGGAATGTAAAAAAGAAACAGCTCAGTGCSTCCTAAGAGTCACATTTTGTTTCTCTGCAGCAGATTCATTCCTATTTTTATAGGTTTTCATACAAAAAACACTGATTCAACTAAAAGAAAAAACTTCTAGTTGGTACCATTACAAKCTGTGAATTTAAAATGATTACTTATTTTATTTATACTGATATATTTAGACTTAGAGAATAAAAAATGAAACACGGTAAAAGTGATTTGAGTACAAGAAGTACCAGATATAAACTGATTAAACATCTGCACTAATAAAAATATGTAATGCACAATAAAAAAGTACATTTAGAATAAAAGTTGCATGTTTATTTGAGTAACAGATTTTACAAATAAGTCTGTTTTATAAGTAAATATGTTTCCCCTTTTTGCATCATCATAACAGATTGTTGTCCTAGATTTTATTAGTTGTGTGGTAACTAATAATTAACAACTCTGTTTTCATTACTGTTTCTCCTCCTGTTTAACCATATTTTAGATTATTTTGATTATATTAAAAAAATGACAGTGTACTGCATATTATTTCAGCGATAAGAGCTGACGCTCACAAAGCTCGGAGTCTGGCCAGAAGAGTCTCCACATCAGATTCTACYTTGGCGTCGCAGCTGCTGAGGGCAGGACCAGAGGAGGAGGACAGGACGGCTGGAACCTCGGCTTCAAGCCCCGCCTCTTTTTCAGTCCCTCTGACCGTCTCTGGTTCCAGCAGCGGCCTCTCTCTGTCCGACCCACAGCTGTGACCTGGAGTGTTCCTGGACCTGCTGCCTGACTGCGAGCAGCCAAATGCCTTGGCCCTGGCTGCAGATGGATGGCCCTCAGACTCATTACGTGCCTCCTTGGCAGGGGGAGCCTTTGTCGCCACCAAGCTCGCATTTACATTCTGCCGAGAGCGAGACCTTTGTAAAGGTGCCTTGTTGTTTTCTGTGTGTGGGGTAAAAACACAAGTGAAGCAGTGAGTACAACAGTACAGAGTGAGGAGGAGGGAGTGCGTGACTGACTCGTTAAAAGAAAGGCAGGGGGGGTTAATCAGATTACAGATTAAATTACAAGGAGATAAAGCAAGCGAGTGACTAGAAAGTGCAGTCAGTTTAAAATCCAACAAACAAAAAGTATTAGAAAGTAATCGGCACTTGTGCAAGCATACACACTAAACATAAACATACATATACAGTGGCTACACACTGATGAGGATGGATTTTCTGCAGGAGGCCGAGCGTGCAGCCAGCACACAATGATGAAATGGATATGATTGATCAACTCCACCAGAAACTCAATATTATTGTACGTTGCCTTTTCCAGTCTCTTTGCACACGGGTCCTCAGAAAGCGGACTGGATCTAAAACCAAATAAAATCTTATCTGGGCACAAAAAGTTGTTAGATTACAGTAGCAAAGCATAAATATATATATATATATTTTTTTTTACTTTTTTTAACTTCTTCTTAACTTTTATTTCTTTACTTTAAAATGAAAACAAGTTACAAATTTAAATATGACAAGAATTCATCATGAAAGGAATGATTTATGCACTCTGAAAAATGTTGCATTTAATTAACCAAGTTATTTCAACTGTACAAACCGAGCTGAGTAAATGTGAAACAATTTACACGTTTTCTTTTTCTTTTTTTAAGTGTAAACTGCTCAGTTTACTCAGCTGAGATTTGTACCTGTTAAATCCAACACTTCATTTCTTAGAGTGTGTAAAAGTAGCTTACTTTTACTTTTAATTTTACTTTCCTAATTATTGTAATAAGCAGATTTAATAATTTTATCAAAGTACTTTTGTTTTCAGTGAAATCAATTTTTACCTCTAAGGTATTTTTTTTTTTTTTTTTTTTTTTACAATTTTAAGCACTTATACCTCTGATTCTCAGATATTATTTTTAAGATATTTATAAGACTTTTTAATTTGTATTATTTCCCCCAAGGAATGACTTACAGATTGTGTTTTGGCTTTTAGACATTTCTAGCTAAATTCAACTGCAGTAAAGAATGATATATTTCAGAGATGGCTACTGTATGTTTAACTACCTAAAGCCATTTTGTATCTCTCAAACACTGAGCTGGGACACAGAGGTGAGTCATCATGTTGTAAAAGTGAAATAGTTTTTAGTGGAGACATCTGCTCAGCAACAGACTGGTCCATCAGAGTGT
This sequence comes from Austrofundulus limnaeus, assembly GCF_001266775.1. Lineage (NCBI taxonomy): Eukaryota > Metazoa > Chordata > Actinopteri > Cyprinodontiformes > Rivulidae > Austrofundulus > Austrofundulus limnaeus. The sequence continues at coordinate 29,034 of NW_013953222.1, forward strand.
AAGTGTTGTTTGGAGAACATGAGAGTACAGTCCATTAATTGCTTATAGGTTATATTATTATTATGCAGTCACAATGAAACTACTAATGAAGAGAAGGCCATCAAAATGTATGTTTTATACTATAAGTTCCGATGTTTTAACTTTTATAATATCAGAAATAGGCTACTGTGGGATATTTACCTTCTCCTGTACCTTACCCCGTAAAACTTGTTAAAATAGTAAATCGCACTGACAGTCATCTCCCAGATGGGTGTTAATATTTGTGCGTGTCCATTTGTCTGTCTGTTAGTAAAATATCACAAGAGCCACTGAATAAATTTTAACGAAACCCTCAGAAAGCAATCATTGGATGTATGTCTACAATTGATTAACTTTTGGAGTCAACTCAAATCAGCATGGTTACAGCTTATCAGACGCACACCTAAAGATTGCTTTAACTCAGTCAGCTTTATAAATATTGAGGTAACATTTGATATTGAAGTCAATGAGAGTCATCACATCAAAGTTTCTGAGAGCTAAAATCTCACTCATTGTCTTTGTTTTAAACTTTGGCATGCAAGACAGAAGATAATATGCATCATTTATTAAAGGATTATTACTTTTTTTAATGAAATTACACATGAAAAGCAGCTTCAACCAACTTAAGATCAATAGACATTGAAATATTCCCAATAGCTCTGAGATGAAGTCAGAAGGGGTGAGCTGGTAGCAGACTTCATAAGCTAAAGGAAATGGACAATCCCCCTCTCTGTTAATGATTCATCTGTAGAAAGAGGGTTAGACGAAAGCAGCATCGCCCTTTGAATTCACTCAGCTTCCAGGGAATTTGGGGAAAAGTTTTAAAAAAAATCAGACAAAAGCGTCAGACATTGCATCCAATACTTAAAAGTTTAAGTGGTAAGTCTAATTCTATTTACAATTGATAATTATTGTTTTTTTTACCTGAAAGTTATGAAATATACATTTACATTCAATGTAGCTGCAGCTACTTTCTCTGTTGTAAAAATGTAGCTTTTAGCCTGACTTAATGTACCAAGAAAAACAGCATTCCGTTTTCAGTAAAAAAATAAAATAAAATAAAAAAACAATAATATATATAATATTAATGCCAGTAAAAATAACTTTGTGTTAAAATTTACACTTTGACGTTTCTGGAAAATGAGCAGTTCCTTTTTAATATTTATTATTTGAAACAACAGAAGTTTTTGTACCTTTTTATGTTCTGACCAGCTGTCAGTGTTGACGTGACTTCATTATTCTGCTGTAGCGTTTTTCCAGCAGTATTAGCCAGGTTTTTCTCCATGGTGACTGCAGGTCACTGGCCACGACATTATTCTGCAGGAAGGAGGGTCGTTAACGTGTGACTTTGCTCTCAACTCATGTAAATCCTGCATCTCTTTTAGGTCAAAGTGTTTCCAGCAGCATGGTGACCCTGTTAACAAGGTGTGAAAATGCAAATTAATCTCTMTTTAGAACATCTGAATATTTCATCTCATTGGAACAAAAAAAATCCACATTTGGCTGTGTAGTTCTGCAAGTTTAGGACATTTTGTCTTAATTTTGTTCCTTTAGAAAAGTTAGCTCAGCATGTTTGGTTATAATACACTGTTTTTACCATGTTTGTTTTCAAAGAATTAATTTGTGTCCAAAGCGTCATCATGTTTTTCTTTTTTATAACAGATGCACATTCTCACTCATGCAAACATGAATAAAGCTAAACAGTGCAACTGGCAGATTGAAAGGAGAAGAGAATAATAAAGTTTACTTCATTCTGAGCAGAGACAGAGAACAATCTAATCAAACACGAAGAAGATGAGATTGTATCTGTATTACTTGATAGTACTGGGGTCCAGTTATGTGACTTCGACTTACGGACCCCATCAGAGAGCACAAAAGACAGGAGACATTTTACTTGGAGGTCTTTTCCCCATTCATTTTGGTGTTGCATCTAAAGATCAAGACCTGGCAGCTCGACCAGAATCCACGCAATGTGTTAGGTAAGATTTTAGCAACAGCAAATCAAATGACAGACAGGACAAAGGATTAAAATTAAAGTGATCTGTTTTCAGTAGATGTATTTGGGTGTAAGAAAACAAAGAACTCAGAAGACAACAAGAATAAATGCCAATGTTTATTTTTATTTTCTGTCTTTCGTTATTAGCCAAAGAGATTAATTTAAAATATGAAAGAATAAAAACTACAGAAAACARTGCCATTTTAGAATTTCTGAGTCATTGTGGTTTTGTGTTGTGAAGAAAAGTGTCCTTTATTGGGCTGTGTTTACACACAAGGTTTTTAACACTGAGTTTTTGATCCTTTACAGGTTCAATTTTCGTGGTTTCCGTTGGCTCCAGGCAATGATTTTTGCAATTGATGAAATCAACAACAGCAGCACATTACTGCCCAACATCACTTTGGGCTACAGGATTTTTGACACATGCAACACTGTGTCAAAGGCTTTGGAAGCTACCCTTAGCTTTGTTGCCCAGAACAAGATCGACTCCCTGAATTTAGATGAGTTTTGTAACTGTACCGACCACATCCCATCAACCATTGCGGTCGTGGGAGCTGCTGGATCTGCTGTCTCTACAGCAGTTGCAAACCTGCTGGGTCTCTTTTATATTCCTCAAGTTGGTATTTGTACACTTTGTCAGCAACACATCAATACATCACCCCATTGTACCTAAAATCTAAAAGAAAACAAGTATAATAGCAATAATTGCCTGAAATTTTTCTTGTCTTAGATCAGCTATGCCTCCTCCAGTCGCCTCCTGAGCAACAAAAATCAGTACAAATCTTTCATGAGGACCATCCCCACAGATGAATACCAGGCCACAGCCATGGCAGACATCATTGAGTACTTCCAGTGGAACTGGGTCATTGCTGTTGCATCAGACGATGACTACGGACGCCCCGGAATTGAAAAGTTTGAAAAGGAAATGGAGGAGCGAGACATCTGCATTCACCTGAATGAACTTATTTCTCAGTATTGTGAAGATCACGAGATCAGAGCTCTGGTTGACAGGATCGAGAACTCCTCGGCTAAAGTGATAGTTGTTTTTGCCAGTGGCCCAGACGTTGAGCCCCTTATCAAAGAGATGGTCAAAAGAAACGTTACAGATCGCATCTGGCTCGCCAGTGAGGCGTGGGCAAGTTCCTCGCTTATTGCTAAACCAGAATATTTAGACGTTGTTGCAGGAACTATTGGCTTTGCTTTAAGGGGAGGGCATATACCAGGCTTTAGAGAGTTCTTACAGCGTGTCCAACCAAAGAAAGYCAGTCATAACGAATTTGTCCGAGAGTTTTGGGAAGAAACATTTAACTGTTATCTGGAAGACAGTCCAAGACTTCGAGAGAGTGAGAATGGCAGCACTACTTTCAGGCCTTTGTGTACGGGTGAGGAGGACATCGCAAATGTTGAGACCCCGRACCTGGACTACAAACACCTTCGAATCTCTTACAATGCTTATGTAGCAGTTTATTCAATAGCTCAGGCCTTGCAGGACATACTCACATGCACTCCTGGGCAAGGACTATTTGCCAATAATTCCTGTGCCAATATCAAAAAAATTGAAGCATGGCAGGTAAGATCTTGTGCAGATGACCGAAGCAACTAAAAACCTTCTTTACTGATGTGTAATCCAAAAATGTTGTTCTYCACCATAGGTGCTGAAGCAGCTCAGACATCTGAACTACACCAACAGTATGGGTGAAAAGATGCACTTTGATGAGAATGCAGACATGCCAGCAAACTATACCATCATTAACTGGCACAGATGTACAGAGGACGGCTCTGTGATCTTTGAGGAAGTTGGGTATTACAGTATGCATGCCAAGAGAGGAGCCAAGCTGTCCATTGACAAGACAAAGATTCTCTGGAATGGACGCATTTCAGAGGTCAGTTAAACTGTTCTGGAAAGCTTGTTCCTGTAAAGGTTTTATAATATTTCCTGGAATTCAGTAAGTTTTATTAGTYAAGTACAGGATTTACTAGCAAAATGTCTATAGTATGTAGTTATACAGTTTCCCTTTGGATTAAACACTGATAAATGCTCCATTTGGCACTGAGGTGGTCTGAAAGTAGTGTACTACAGTAGATAATACGATTGCGTTACTGTATATCAGCGGAAAAGAGATCATATACATGTTAAGGGGGTGAGGTAGGTGAAAGAAAAAAAAGTTTTGAAACTGTGAACGTTTGAAAAAAAATTAAAAATGCATTATACATTGAATTGGATACCCATGACTATTTGCAGAAGTCAAAAATAAAAACAGACATTCATTACACAGTCAAACACTTACACATAAAGCAGTCATTTTTATTGGGCAGGTGCATCCAYTGTTTTGATTGGTACTTGTATTTTGTACATTTTTTACCCATAACTGTTCCATACAGGTGCCATTCTCTAACTGCAGTGAGGAATGTGAGCCTGGCACAAGGAAGGGGATCATTGACAGCATGCCCACATGCTGCTTTGAATGCACTGAATGTTCAGACGGGGAGTACAGTAACCATAAAGGTACACAGATGAAAACTGCACAATGTTACTCCTTGATATTGTTGCTATTTTACCATTGATTATGTTTCGTGTTTTACACAGATGCCAGCATTTGCACAAAGTGCCCAAATAACTCCTGGTCAAATGGAAACCACACATTCTGTTTTCTGAAAGAAATTGAGTTTCTTTCCTGGTCTGAGCCGTTTGGAATAGCTTTGGCCATATGTGCTGTCCTTGGCGTTGTCTTGACCGCCTTTGTGATGGGAGTTTTCATCAAATTCCGCAACACTCCGATAGTGAAGGCCACAAACCGAGAACTGTCCTACGTCCTCCTTTTCTCACTTATCTGTTGCTTCTCCAGCTCTCTGATCTTCATCGGAGAGCCACGGGACTGGACGTGCCGTTTACGTCAACCCGCCTTTGGGATCAGTTTTGTTCTCTGTATCTCCTGCATCCTTGTGAAAACCAACAGAGTTCTTTTGGTGTTTGAGGCCAAGATTCCAACAAGTGTCCATCGTAAGTGGTGGGGATTGAATCTGCAGTTCCTTTTGGTGTTTTTGTGCACGTTTGTCCAAGTTATGATCTGRGTGGTGTGGCTTTACAACGCCCCTCCTTCTAGCTACAAGAACTATGACATCGATGAGATCATTTTTATCACGTGCAATGAAGGATCTGTGATGGCGCTTGGCTTTCTTATTGGCTATACTTGCCTCTTGGCAGCTATATGTTTCTTCTTTGCATTCAAGTCAAGAAAACTTCCAGAAAACTTTACAGAAGCCAAGTTCATCACTTTTAGCATGCTTATATTCTTCATTGTCTGGATCTCATTTATCCCTGCATACTTCAGTACTTACGGCAAGTTTGTTTCCGCTGTGGAAGTCATCGCCATACTGTCATCCAGCTTTGGGTTGCTGGCCTGTATTTTCTTCAGCAAGTTGTACATCATCCTTTTCAAACCATCCAGAAACACCATWGAAGAGGTTCGGTGCAGCACCGCAGCCCACGCTTTCAAAGTGGCAGCTAAAGCTACGCTGAAACACAGCACGGCTTCAAGGAAAAAGTCTAACAGCATCAGTGGATCCTCTGGCTCAAGTCCGTCCTCGTCAATCAGCCTCAAGACCGACTGCGACCAGCCTTCAGGGAAGCAGAGGCCGAGGGTGAGCTTCGGCAGCAGAACAGTTGCTCTGTCTTTGAGCTTTGACGAGTCAAGAAGGAGTTCATTAATGTAAAGTGCCTAACAAAGTGCCAAACATCAGCCTCATCATTTTAAGCTAATTATACTGATGCCAACACTGACAGTGTGAGTAAGCTACAGATGAGTAGATTCTACTTTCTAACGAAGCTCTAATCTATTAGTAGAGGTGTACAGCACAGAAATTAATTTCTGCAGCAGTTACTGAGAAATCTGAAGAAGTTTCACATGAGTTGGGGATATTGCTAAACTGATTTGCATAGAAAAATGTATTTTTTACCATCTCAGTTACCCTGTAGAAGTAATATTTTATCTGACTCACTTAGCTCATCATTCTCAGTAATTCAGTCAGTCAATAAAGAATTTAGTCCATAGATTTCTGTATGTTTTAGCAAAAGTATCTGATGCAGACAAACAATAATATTTCAACAAATATTCTCAAATGGAATATTTTTACTTTTATATTTAAGCTTAAAACATCTATTAGGATAAGAAAACTGTCAATTATTTTGTACAAATAAAAGTATTACATAGAGTCTTTACGCTTCTTGTTTTTATGATGGCAAATGGCTTGAAATTATATATTATCAAGTCCATATGGACCCTAAAGCACTTTACACTTGAKTCGTTCCCCCCATGCACACTCACATTCACACACTGATGGTTATGATGGTTAAGGACTAACTTTACATGTCAGCAGAAACACTTTTGGAACACAGAGAAAGTCATCAAAATGTTAAGCCATTACCATATGACCTTTAATTATGTTTCTATTTAATTATTTTTTTCTTGGTTTAACTCATTTTTATTTTGCAGTTTAGTTGTCTGTTAAAACTGTTAGTTTTAACAGTTTTTATTTTATTTTAAAAGTTAACATTTTTAAAGCATATAACATGTGGGCATTATGTACTAGGACTGATCTGCAGCAGGCTGTGGAACAGCTGGAAACCCACCTCCTCTGAACAAGACAACATTTACCATGAGAGGCGAAAATCTGACCCAGCAGTCAGATCAGCAGTTTGTCTCATCGCCAGACTGATTTGAGATAAATGAGACCATTGCAAGCTGAGCACATCTGGCAAAAAAGCCCTTGTTAAAAAAATGAACAAATAAAACATTAAAATTAATATGACATAACTGTAAATTACTAATATTTGAAGTTGCACATATAAATTTCACACAGGTTTGACAAGATAAATCTTGCAGTTTTAGAATTGTTTTTTGGTGTAATGGGGTACATGGCAGAGAAAACAAATGAATTAAATAATATCTATATAATAAAAACTAAAGGTTGAAGTTGTGTGAACACCATTCAAATAGATTGGTTCATGTACACCTTACGATGTGAATACAAATGCACTATAAAACAGTTTTTACGACATTGTGAAAATATGTTATTGTTTGATAGTGAACAAAAGTACAAGGTCATGAACACTCGATTATACTTTGTGCACAAAAGTAAACAGATCATGTAATCTGACCCTCACTCCAATAATAAAAGAATAGCTACATTTTCAGAATAAAAACTTGTCAATTCCAGTGACATATAGGTTTAGTTTAAAAAGTCAAAATTACCAATGTATATGCAATATCATAAATGTTGTTATTTGTAAGAAGTAGTTTGCTGACTGAGCTACTCCTTGCTTTTCATATTAGAACTATTAATAAAAGCAAAATTTTAAATACGACATTTGTATAAACTGTTTGGCAAAGAAAGTGTGTGCTGTAATTTTGTCTTTTTTTCCCCAATACACATTTGCAGACATGCAGACCAGAGCCACATGTGTATATATA
>NW_013953222.1:36528-43927 GCF_001266775.1 Austrofundulus limnaeus
CTATTATACATCTCCTAAAGTTGAAAGCTTCTTCAATGAAAACTTATAGAATATCAAAAACTTCTGAAAATCAGTCTCGTTTAAACAGTTACCGAAATAGAAATAAATGTGTTGCTGAATTACGCAAAGCCAAACAACAATATTTTAAAAATCAAATTATTTCAGCCAGTAAGAATCCAAAAATATTATGGGAAACGATTAAGTCAGTGACAGGTGAAAGTAACAATAAAACATTTAATAACAATTCACAAATCTCAGTAAATGGACTTGTGGATTGTGATGCTGTAATTCTGAGTATTTTATGTGCTGCAGAACAGGAACCTGCTGTAAAACAGCAATTATGCTGAGTCAGGCTTGATTTTTAATAATCTTTTCCTGTTGAATAAATAAAATCAAAAACAAGTTTTAGCCCAAATATTACAGACTTGAACAAATACGCACAAAAACATCAAAATTAGCACAGAAACAGCACTATATAACATTTTAGACACATTCTAGACAGCTTATCAGCTAAAAAAAAGTAAATTTGGGGTAAATTACTCTAAGACATTTTGGAGACTCCCTCTTGAATGCTATTGGCCAACTACTCACCAACAATCGCAGCCCATTGACATACCATCTTAAGTGACCATCACATTGAATGGAGATGTGTAGCAGGAGGTTTGTGAAAATGGATTACTTATATCCCATAAGTCTCACAGCACAAAGTAGACCTAATTACACCTGCCACTTTGTTAAGGTGCCCTTCTCTCCATCTGTTCCCTGTATGGGTGCTGAGGCTCAAAGATGCACGCACACAACAACAGTAGCCTTTCAAACAGCGGACAGACAGACAGACAAAGGTAGGTCAAGGTACATTTTCCCATCTGGGTGTGCCTTTGTCTACAAGAAGAGTTAAACATTTGAAACAGCATTGAAGAGTGCTGAAAGGACATATACTGTGACTCAAAGTGGCCAGATGACTGCAGACACGAATACAAAGAGCTGGACATCGGTCCAAGCCAAAGAAACTGCTCATGTCCTGACCCATGAATGGCCTCTGACGCTCTGTATGCAGACAGTTAAAACACAAAGCTTAAACTGCTAATTTCTATGCATTTATTCATGAGTTTGTACAGGTCTGTGTGAAAGCYAACAGTACTTGAGAAAAGAAGCTGCTTGGCGATAATCTGTCACTTTAATGAAAAGCGCAGCGGCTGCATGTGATGTGTGGATGATGTATTGTGACCAAATGTGGATAAATCAGCACCTTCTACAGTTACATTTTTGAAACCATGATGCCTTGCATCAATTGAAATAGATCAATGGAGGAGAGAGTCCATGCTCCTCTTTTGTCTTGAGCTCACTGAAATGATTTAATAATCCTTACAATTTTTTTCTTTTCTTTTTTTTTTTTTTTTGCTTATGTCATGTCTGGGGGAAAAGTATCAAGGAGAGGCAGTCGGTGAAGTGAAGACAAAGCAAAGTCAAAAAGTAGACTGAAGAACTTTGGAGACATGGGAAGTCATCTTATGTAATTGACAATGATATGAACAGACAGATATGTGAAAGAAGAAAGAAAAAGCACAAACACAATCTTCAGGATACAGTTAACCCACAGTGGAAAGTATCAAAGTCTATATGAGGCTAAATCAAAAAGGAAAGACTCCAACAGCAGATTCCACGGGAGTATCCCTGCCTCAGGAAACTTCAGTGGCTCAATCTCAGTACTAGCATTTCATAAATGCTTCTCATGTGAGCAGACAGAACGCACAAAGTTGGAATCAAACAAACTTCTTTTTCTTAACCCTACTTTTTTGACTTTCATTTTAAGTTCACATTTTTTCTAGCTTCATCCTGTTGATGCTCCACTGCACAACACCTGAAAGACACTGCGAGTTAAGTCTAAAACTGTTAGTTTTCTTTTAAGACTATTTGAGCCTATAACAAAGTGACTTAAAGGATGTGCTGATTACTGACTTGTATGGGTCAAGGGTTCACTACTGTATAAAGAAACAAACAGCTCCTGAATTTGACTTGACACATGCATAAAGCTTTCCAATAACTAAGGATATCCTGTCTTTATTAGGTGATGGGTTCTATGACTTATTGCAAGTTTAAAGCTGCAGGTCAGAAGTATACTAGAGATGTAAGATTAGGCACCACTGAAAACATCAGAAATAATTGCACCTATAAGAGAAATCTGCTTCACTTTATTCGCCAAAACAGATCAGACAGGGAAGAAGCCAGGATATCCTCTGCCCCCCCCCGGCTTGTGCTGTATAAACAGATGTGAAGACACTTCCTCTCTGTCAAATAGAGCAGGGAAAAAAGTGCAGTTGTTTGACTTCCTTCACATTACAGCGATACACCAGCTTGGGAAACAGTCAGGCTGTGATAGGACCTTTCAGACAGTGCCTGAAGAGATATTTTCAGAGGGAGACAGTTAAAAAGCTATGGCTTCTGTATAGATTCAATAAGGATCTTACACCTGTGTGGCTAACCACCATCGATCCATCATTCTGTGGAGCCCGATCCAATTTAGAGAGTTGAGGAGCTGCAGAGCCCCACAGCCTTATCCTAACCCAGGCCACAGCCACCGCAAAGCCTGCTTACCTTCATCCCCTAAAGTCAGCGGGTGTGTCCGTGTGCTTCTATGGGTATGTGTATGTGTGCTTACAGAGTCTGCAAACCAAGCCAAACACCTTTGCTGCTGGCTCATGTTAAAGTGTGCTTAGACGCTTTAGGGCAAGGCCTGAGAGGAGACAAGAGTCAGAAGAAGCTGAGAAAGTGCCAGCCACTGAAGCACAAGCCTTAACTCAGACCAAGCATTGGGGAGAAAAATCTATTTGGGTTTAACAAACACTGAAGTATACCAGAGGTTTTTAATTTAATTTTAATTTCATGTAAATCACACCATTGTTGGGTTCAAACTGACCATTCAAATCTTGTCCTTTCTTCACTAATTACAGCATCTGACACAGATGTTTGTCTTTTAATTGTCTTCCCTACTTCACTGGAGTGCATCAAATCCCCTGAAACATATTACTAAAAAGGTATTTAAACATAGTGGAGGGGTTGTAGAAAAGTGGAGAGAAAAATCTGTTTGTGCTGCTGACTAACTTCATCACCTCCCAACTAAACAAAGAGAATCGTGTGACTTTCACTCACTTCAGCGACTAAACCCAGGGCAATTAAGGCCTAAATCTCTGTAGGAGTAAAGGAGAGAAAGGAAATGGGGAGAAGTGGTGAGGCAGGAGCAGAGGAGAAACTCCATACCAATAACAGGCAATTATGTACGGGGAGGGCCACTGCCTGGCCATGAGAGTATAGAAGAAGACAGCGGGGATATGGGATGGTAGGGAAATGAGGAGGAGTGTTATTTAGGAGGCAGATGGCAGAGAGGGGGGAAATTAAGATGAATGGGCACTGAGAGGGCTGAGCTGGTGCTGGGGCTGGGCAGAGAAAAGTAATTAGCTGTGGTTGCTCTGGGAGGCTGGCAGTGAGTGTGATGCCTGCAGTGACAAGCAAAAGCCTTGAGCTTTATTAGACAACAAGGCCGTGTCTGAAGCTGCCAGCAGGGGGCAGCTAGGTCAGCAACCTTTCAGTACCTCGTACCTGCTCAACACACTGTGGGGGTCTTATCACAGAGTCAACACTAAGCAGAAGCTCCTTTTTGGTGTACACTGATTTTTTTTTAACTTTAATCAGCTCTTAATAAAACATTTTTCTGGCTTGTCCTGATGCATCTCGGTAATCCAGGCAGAAAAAAATCGAAAAGAAAAAATAAGTAGGTCCTCTGGATGGGTTCTTCTTTAGTGAAATGTTTTGTCTCTCCTCCAAGAGACTTCCTCAGTCTGATGAGTTTCAGACTTTGTGAACAAGGTGAGGGATGTCATCATGGAGACAGATGAAACTATGGTCTCCTTTGATGTCACATCACTCTTTCCATTTTCACTCTTTCCACCATTAAACAGAGGTGGAGGCCTTCGTGTCCAGTTGTCCTCCTCCTACAATGCTGTTATTGCAAGTATGACTCCGCCCCCTGCCAGCAAAAGGTGTGAATCAGGGCCACAACGATACCCAACACAAAGAGGGAGAGAGGGACACAAACAAGGGGACGTCGAGCCCTGCTTGCACTCACTACATACACATAAAACAACACCAAAGAACCACAGCCGAAGCACCCAAACCAATAAGTCAGGTGATGGGGCACATGACCCTCTATGAAAAATAGAGCTAATTAGGCCTATTGTTAGGCGATGGCCCTCTTTTGCATGTGACTAAGCTGTTTGTCCATGTGGAGGTGGAGCTTCTAAGGCTGAGTTTACCTGAAACTCATCAGACTGAAGAAGTCTCTTGGAGGAGAGACGAAACGTTTCACTAAAGAAGAACCCATCCAGAGGACCTACTCATTTTTTCTTTTAGATTTTTCTGGCTTGTTTCATCTTATATRCCCCATCTCTCTCTCACAAACATGCACTCACATTTTCACACTAAAAACAAGGGGGCAACTGGGTCCAGTCTTTTTCTCCCACGTTATTGCATGATCTCACCCGTAACAACTGGCTCTCTTCTTCTTCCTCACACCATTTCTCTCCATTTCTACTGTTACKGTCACATCTATCTGTCTCTTTCCTCCCACCCCATATATATATATCCTTCCCTCATGTCCCTTTCCAATCTAATTCCAGATATGCTGCTGCAGAACAACAGAGCAAGGCCCTTTATCATCGCCATCAATGATGTGGGTGGATTGAGCGTGAATAATTTTATTCATGTGTTCTTGCACCCAGCCCACTGAGATTCCAATTACAACTAATAAGAGGTAATAGAGTAACAAAATCCCCGTTTCCCCAGTGCCTAAGTACGTTTAGCTGTAATAAAACTTTTAATAAAGAAGCTAAAACACAGAAAACAGAAAATCTGTGTTTCCCAAACAGTTCAGAATCTTTTTTTATGGTACTATCTCCTTGGCTGTGACTACTAAGGATTAGTTGGTGATCAAAATTGCAAGAACATTGTGATAAAATTTACAAGTTTTCAGATGCAGTCTCCCTAAATTCTGTGTTTTCAAACAGTTTTTTTTAATATGGCCTATATTTGTGTGAATGTCTTTCAAAACTGTATTTTTAGATAAAGTGCTTTATTTCCTTGCCCACATTGTTCCCACCTCAGCCTTTTTGTACCCACCTTGTATCCACATGACTCTTACCTTCAGACACCACAAAGGTTTTGAATAAATCTACTGGAAAACAGATTTAAATCAGTATTTCAGTAATTATTTATCTGCATAGTTTTAGACCTTGTTTTTAGAACTGTCAAAATACAGCTCTAGCGCTCTAAAATGAGATGGGCACGAGATGTCTGCAACAATTCTGAGACTATTTGGAGAGAAAATTTGTTTTGCGTTCAGAAAATGCACACAAGGTGGGAAAAAAAGGCAGAAAAAAGGAACAGCGACAACCAAAAATGTACAGAATAGACAGAAAGTAGGACATATGAACTGCCAGCAGAATTTGCATTGCGACACGTCAGACTTCATCATTGCTGATTATAGACAGCTGATAGAGGACAGAGCTGAGCATGCTGGAGGCTTTAAGTGAGTGGGTATAAAACCATTTGTTTTACCATAGTTAACAGGCCTGAGAACCTGGCGGAAGGAGCCGGGGCTGATTGTCTGCTGGTGGTTATCTGTAGGAAGTGCACCGAACAAATAATGCTAACACATAAGTGATAAGATAATTACCCCCCTTAGAATTACTTTTCAGTTTGTTAACAACAAAAAATAATGTTTGAGGGCTCAAATCAAAATATACAAATGACAGAATCATTTGTATATGATTCTGTCATTTACAAATGACAAACCCTTGTTGTAACAACAAGGGTTTGTTGATAAAATCTTGGACTTCTATGTTTAGAGTTTGCAATGACAGATAAAAAGTTGATATTCAGAACTTTTTGCATGTGAGTATGACTGTACAAAACATGAGTATGCCTATATTTAATTAAAATAGTTTTCAAACAAAACAGGAAAAAACAAATTAGGCACAGAATAATTTCACAGATCTTTCAACATGTCTTGATTAAATCACTTAAGTGTATATTTGTGTCTAAAAGTTAAATATGAGTCTTACCTTTAGATCTTGGGACTCTCTTCCTGCGGTCTCTGAATGCAGCTCCGGACTGCAAGGCTTCCAGCAAACTATCCATGACACCTGTCTCATCGTTCTCTGGCAGAAAAAAACGACACAAAAAAAGAACAACACGAGATTTTAAATTCTCTCCCGTTAAATGTACTGTATATTTGTTCAGTACTGATGTTTTACTTGCTGGCAACAAGTAATCGACAGGTGGCAAATAAAACATAAAATCCCCAAAAAACTCGGTCACAACAWGCTTCAGCYTCCAGTGGTTAGCCTGGTAAAAACCAGCCCCTTGTTCTTCATTATGCATCGTACAGAAGAGGGAAACTAGAACTGAGCGGAACTGCGTAGGAAGGCAAGGGCCAGGCTATACAGTGGTATTCCTCCAAATGAAGTCATTCTACTGCTGGGTGAATTAGCTTGTACAGGAACTATAGCTGCGTTTCCATTGCAAATGTGCGCAAAACTGCTAATATTCTGTTAATGTGGAAAAACAGTTTCGCAACTGCAGTGTTTCCATTAAGTAAGAAATGCTATTAAAAGCACGCGTGAATATGTTTGTTCTCGCGATAAGTCATTACAAACATGGCGGTGAAGGATGTAAACACATAGCATGTTGCTACCACYACACTAGCGCTCATCATCAGAGGAGACATCTGCGTCTTTTATCGAGGCTTTCCAGCGTCAAGCCCCTACTTGGGAGCGGCTACGTATGCTGTGTTTTTGGGAAACTGTGGTCGGTGAGTTTACTATTTTATACTACTTCTGTGAAAAATACTACAACTTTTACTTCCTGTTATCTTCTTCYTCGTCATCTTTTTCGCCTGTAGAAACAGCTGGTTTTTGATCACGTGACTCCCGTGATGCGAAAAAAGTGTTTCCATTGCAGTTTTGCTAAAAACAACAATTTCGATATGGCCGAAAAACCACCTCATCCTAGCGCTAAAACATTTTGTCGAAAAACAATTGTTTTCGAAATTGACGTATATCCATTGAGCAAATTTATTTTCAAAATTCTAATTTACGCATTTTCATGGTCAATGGAAACGCAGCTTATGACCACTACAGACATCTAACCTGCAAACTTCTGTTTGACCTTTTGTCATGCATGAAGCAAACCTACTAAAACAGTCTATCAACACCACATCTTGACTTTAACACTTCAGGATAATGGAAACTCTGTATTGAGGGCAGTGTGTTCCTCTTGGTGACACACTACTGTTGGATTAAACCCCTACACAAAGCTGCAACCACACACACACACACACACACAC
>NW_013953222.1:43950-63325 GCF_001266775.1 Austrofundulus limnaeus
ACACACACACACACACACACACACACACACACACACACACACACACACACACATATAATGGCTCGCTTCCTTCTTTGCCTCCTCTTTTGTGTGCATTTGTTGTGCTTTTCGTTTGCAACACTTGCACTCCTCCTTTTGCTGATATGTGCCTAGTTCTTCATCATTACACTGAGTGGAGAGGCAGCTACAACTCCTGAGCAAACCAAACACTCCTCGACGTTCAAATTTGTCTCCAGTGCTGCTGCAATTCATCACAAGCAGTAAGTTTAACACTTGCTGCCATACGCATACAGGCACACAAAATACAGATAGCATGCACGGAGAGCAAAAACAACAACAACAACAAAAACAGAGCAAATCAATCTATTGCAACCTGCAGTGAGCGCCTTCATGTGTAGAGCTCCGTTTGACTCCAGTCTGCAAGAACATGAAACATTTTGGTACCTCTAGAGGGGAGGAAAGATGAAACCCACTTAGATCCCCTGCCTTCGGATTATATGGCGGCAAAAACAGTCCAATTTTACACTTCTACCAGAAGCAACTCGAATAGGCTGGGATTTATAACTGAACTTAGACAAAAGAAGCCTACAAATGTATGAAGTCTAAAAAAAAGAGAATAACATAACATGTTTATATAGTCARATCTACATCTTTTACTAACTAAGAGATCACTGACATGGCAGAGATGGTAAGGGAAAATATGGCAGTAAAAAATAAACCAGCTAGCAGCTGTGAAATGGGTTTGAAAGAGTACTTCAGCCTGTGGAAGGAGGTGGTGCTGACATTTACGACAGAGAACAAAGCCCAGCGAGGAGGACAGTGCAACAAAGAGTGATACAGCTGAGTTACTGATTGGTGCTTTGATGTGCCCAACTCGTCTGTCTTGTTTATTCTGTTCCATCTGACATCAGGGCTGTCAGGACACATTTGCATTATGGATAGAGACATTTGATTAAAGTTGCCAAAATAAGTCACATCTCTCAAAAGTCAGTTTAGGACATACTGATGTCAATTCAAAGCAAAACTAATAGAATGTACCACTTTTTCACAGCTTTGTCATGACTTTACTGTGCATTTCAAGTCCAAAGTTTCAACAGTTGGTTTGCCAAACTTCATTAAAATATTTGAGAAAGTGATGATTAAATGTACAGGAAAGTAAGAAACGTGGCTAAATTAAGAGTACATGTGGAAGTGAGCTAATCGAATCAACAGGCAAAGTAAATAGTGCTTTATTTTACAACAATATCTGGAAGCAAAATCAAAATGAGCTGGATCTCTACCTTTTTGGTGTGTGTGTGTGTGTGTGTGTGTGTGTGTGTGTGTGTGTGTGTGTGTGTGTGTGTGTGTGTGTGTGTGTGTGTGTTGAGGGAGGGAAGCTATAGTTTCCCTCCTGTCTGAAGAGAAACTTCAATCACCATCTATTTAATCAAGGTCTGTTCAGAGCGGCGTTTTTCATTGCCTGGACAAAGAGCCTATGTGTCGATGTCTGCTCTCGATTCAGTCCTGGACTAATGTCTCTGGCCACTTCACTCAACAGGATGCGGCACTTATCATCAGGACAATGACAGAGTTGTAGCTGTGTGTAACAGAGGTGGGCTGGACAAGGCAGAAAAGAGGGTCGATTGGTCTGGGATGGCAAAGCAAATTGGAGAGCGTGACATGCCTGAGTACGATGAATGCAGGCCCACCTCTGTGCTCTCTTGGACACTTAGAAGACTAATGGTGCAGTAAGGCTAGCCAGCCCCCTTTCTTTTTGCTAAATACCTGGTGTTGGACTTTACTGATACACAACACAGCCAGTCCATTTCTATATGATAAATAAGGTGGAAAAATGAGAGCTATACAGAACCAGATACTGTTTCCTAATTGACCAATGCCAACTATCCTCTTTACACTGAGCTAAAAAAGAAACATTATTGTATTATTAGTGGAATCRGACCAAAAAATACACATTAAAGTAACTTTTCAACATATGGTTGTAGGACTTTCAAAAAGAAATGCAAGTTAAGAACAATGAGTTTCAAAATAAAAATCGTTTTAGAAAAAAAAATGAAGATTAAACCTGAGCAGCTATAGTGAGGGGAAAAAAATCAGTTTAGTAAAAGTGAACCTGAATGAGTCAAAATGGAGATGAGAAGAAGAAAAAAAGGGGATTTTGTAAAAAATAAATAAATAAAAAAAATCTGTCAAAAATGTGACTAAACCTCGACATCCAAGCTGTGCCAAAAATGCTGCAGAAATAAATAATTAAATAAATAAATAACAGGTATAGATTTTTTTCTGCAAAACTATTTCTGATTTGAAGTTTAATTTATGTATCAAAGAAGTACAAGACATGTTTTTTTTRCCCAGAATATATGTGTTTAAAGGGATCCATGATTAGTTGTAACCAGTGATATATATTACTGGAATGGGCATCACGTGTCCTGGGTTTGCTTCGCAAGGGGGATTTTTATGCATTGAGCTAATAACCATCGAAATCAATGAGCAGAATGTAGCGTGGTGCAAACAAACGCTTTATAAATGAACAAATATCACAAATATTTTGCCATAAACTGCAGAAATTGTTACAACGTTTACAAGAGCTAAAAGGGTTATGTTTCATGGGTAAATATTACACATATTTAACCAAAATTAATTATTTTAATCATAAAACCTGTATGCTAACATTAAAAAGCTTCAATGTTCATGGTTAACCTTATTTAAAATCGATTTTATCTGTTGTCAAATATATTATTTACTGATATTAAACATGTAAAATATGGACTTTAACGGATTGCTGCTAGTTAGACTGCATAATAATTCAGAAATTATGATGTAATCTCGCTAATGACAGACAGTAATGGAATGATTGCGCATCATAAACATAAATAGTCACATTGTCAGACAGGCTGGTTTATTCAGATATTATATTTTCTACATCCAGTTTTTGTGTGTTTTTCAACATCTACACCTATTGTTGTCTACACATCAACACCTACTGTTAACAGGGGGTGGAGTGATACTTGCTATAGCAGCGCTGTAGGAGGGGGACAACTGAAAACGGAGGCCTCCACCTCTGTTTAATGATGGACGGTCTTTCTTCACAAAAATGGCTTCTTTTACTCCTCTCTCAAACCAACGTTCCTCTCTATCAAGAATGAGAACATCCTCATCTCTGAAAGAGTGACCGCTGGCCTGTAAATGAGTGAAAACTGCAGAGTTCTGGCCATTAGATGTAGCTCGTCTGTGTTGGGACATTCTTTTGAACAGTGATTGCTTTGTTTCCCCGATGTATAGCTGGTCGCAGTCCTCCTGGCACTTAACAGCATATACAACGTTGCTCTGTTTGTGCCGGGGCACCGGATCTTTGGGGTGAACCAGCCTTTGCCATAATGTGTTTTGGGGTGTATCAAATGTATCAAATACTTGTTCTACCCACTGTATATGTATATGTATATATATATATATATATATATATATATATATATATATATATATATATATATATATATATATATATGGCGATGGAGAACAGAGCTGCTTCATGGAAGAAGAACCTCAGGTTAGCTTGTTGCGCTAGCACAGAGCTAATACATATAAGACAATGTAGCGTCGGCGTGTTAAAATATATTTTTAAAAAACACAAAACTAGACAGCCTACAGTATTTTTACAGTCTTTATTTTACAGTTAAAATATGTTTATCAAATAAAGTCTTATGTTACAACTAATCAGGGATCCCTTTAAATATATAATTTATAGAAAATGTGAGGAAGCATTATCCTGTGTGCAAGGGAAAGATGTTTTATTAGTGTCATTTGTAAAGGAATCATTTTACTATTATTACAAAATAAGCTTTAGACATACTTATTCATCAAAGATAAATTCAAAGACAGAAAGAAATGCTTCTTTATAAAATTTTAAAACAGCAAAATACAAAATCATTTGCAAAAAAAATCCAAGTGACTGTTTAAGAGATAATAAGAGCTGCAGCACAATACGTAAAAAAAGCTATTACAATTTAAAAAATTAACATCTTTAAAAAAGCACTGAACAATACAAAAGATCAAACTGCTGAGGTGAAATGAAAGTGTTTTGATCTTTTGAAGGTAAGCAATTATCCTCAGTGACATAAATAATTATCTACTTACAAGAATACATGTAAAATATGTAATCAAAAATATTAATATTTTTGTTTAAATGTTATTTTCTCCCTTTTTTCACAAGTTTAGTCCTTTAAAAACATTTTTACAGCTAACAGGGCTATAAATGACAATAAACAAAAACTAAATTATAATAATACTTGAGGGTTTTTATGGGGTTTTGTTTTTTCTTACACACTTTTTTTTTTTTCAAAACCTAATAAGCTGCTGCGTGGATTAACAATTAACTTACAGCATCTTGGACATTAGGGCCTTGTTAACATGCAAACCAGCCCACTGCGGCTTCTATATGTGTGGATAGCAATAATGAGGTACGAATGTGAGCACCATTATATCACCAATGCATAAAATAGTACTCTGCTGACGTCCTCCATTTTTCTTTCTTCTTCCCTATACTTTTAACATTTATACATGCAGTGTTGCAGCTCTCACTGTTCTTCTATTTGACATCTTAATAGTTTGTTGCTTGTAGCCATGTAGAGAATGTTAAATAAAGCTCTGATGTGTAATTTGTCGCCTCACAAACAGTCCTGCTCCCGGCCTACCCTGGAAGTTAATGCAACAGATTTGTCATACACAAGCCAGGCACAGCTTGAGGAGGAGGACAAAACACCTATTCAATCTGAATTTCAATCTCCATAGGGCTCTATGCAAATGCACACAAGCTGACGCTCCCGTTCCCTCAAAGTGCCAGAACACACTGATGGCAAATCCAAGCTGCATATTCTAGTGTATGCAGAAGCCCGGTCTGTGGCAGGTAAAAGGGACGGTGGAAAATGAGAATGAAGCAGGTATAACCTCACATTTCAGGAATGCATAAGTAGGCAAAACTAAAACCAAAATAAATGCAGATACTTGTCGCAGGTAAGGAAGCTAAAATCCATTTTGATCATTTTCTCCAGAAATCCCTCCACCCCTCCTTCCCTGTCTCTCATTGCTGTGCCCTTCAGCATAATGTGGATACAGAGCCTCTCTGAGGCTTTTTAGGGAATTGATGGATAATCAGATGATTACATAGAAAATCTCCATTGAGGACAATCCTCCCTGACAAACAAAGAGAAAGCTCTTTAGTTAATAAATAGGCTGAGAGACAGACAGAGGGAGTGTGTGATAGTGTGTGTGTGTGTGAGTGTGCGTGAGTGTGTGC
Organism: Austrofundulus limnaeus; assembly: GCF_001266775.1. Taxonomy (NCBI): domain Eukaryota; kingdom Metazoa; phylum Chordata; class Actinopteri; order Cyprinodontiformes; family Rivulidae; genus Austrofundulus; species Austrofundulus limnaeus. Next base: position 49,241 of record NW_013953222.1, read on the forward strand.
ACGACTAAGTAAATCCTGTCCTGAGCTGACAGCACAATGCCAACTCTCAGTCATATATTTATTTCATTCAATCTGCCGATGTATGCACGTGTGTGCATGTGTGCATATTGGCAAAGAAGCAACTTATTAAATTCATCACGGAGTTTGCCTTTAATGGTACCTGAAGTTGGGCACATCTAAATCATTTTAAGTTTCAGGCATGTTTGTAAAAGCCTTTTTAAAAATTTATGGTTTAGCTGTAAGTTGTTTTTTTTATTGAAAAGTTTGAAAGTCTCACTTAAATAATTTTCAAACTTCAGGCAGACTTTTAAAAACCTTTTTAAAAAACTTATGGCTGAATTTAGCTGTAAGATTTTTTGGGAAACTGCTTTAATTAAAAACAGCAAAAAAAAGTGATTAAAAAGATTTAAATGCATTTACAGGGTTCGTAGCGCACCCTACAGAAAGCCAGTCACCAACATTTCATTTAGTTTATAAGTGATTTGTCATATTTTAAACTGCTTATTATTCTCAAATCTTGGTACAGGTAAAAAAAAAAAACATGCCTGCAGAAACTGTCTAATAATAAATACACAACATAACCTTAAGCTTCTAAATTCAAACTATTTATCAAGTTTATCCAACATAAACAGAACCCATTCACTGATGGCCTACAGCAGAAGGAACAAGTTTGTGAACTGTTTGCAATTACCAAGACTTCTGAATCGATTATTCACAGAGCACTGTCTGACCTAAGTCACATGCATTGACAAACGCAGTCCAACCYAACAAATAATACAAAAAACAAATGTATTTTTTCAGGGTTTCTCTTTTACCGTGCAAGCTAAGTTATCAGTCACTGTGGCATCTAGCAGCGTGAACTCCTGCATTTATTAATTCATAGAGACAGCCATTTCAGCAAACAACCTTCAGCGAGCCTTTTCTGTAGCTGCTTTTGAGATTTGCACAACAATGAGGAGGACTTCTGGACCAATTTCCCCTCTAAAAGCTATTTCTGTTCAGCTGCATTCCTGGGATGTCTTGGTAATGTCAAACGGCCCTGTGCAGGTCAGACCACTGCAACTCTGTTGGGTTAAGGTTGGCACATCAAAAAAGTTTTTTCTTTTCGATTTCTTTTGTTTTGTTTCTGTGTGTTTTGTGTTATTTTCTTTTTGAATCAACAAACCTCAATAAATCCTCTGATTTCTTTGACAGTGCCCTCAATGATCACAAGAAGAAAACACCTTAAACCCATAAAGTCTTGTATTAAGCTTCACAGCTGGGAGACGATGTTGTTGGTGGGGAATGCACAACTTCTTTGGTCTGAAAAGGAGCTTTCAGACTCAAAATGTCATTTTTTCCATGTTCTGCATATTTATGATCCATGATCACTGGCTGCCCCAGCATGTTTACTGTTGTTTTCTTTCTAAACGCAAACAAAAAAAAACATAAACAAATGTTTTTTATTACTTTACCATTGTTATCTGGTTATTGTGGAAAATGGAAAAAGTAGAGTGTATCCCAAAATCTAATATTTTCATGGACATAATCATAAGCTTTTTAGACAAAGCTTAAACAATCCATAAATCAAAATGATAAATAAAACCTAAGAAATCAAGAGCAAAAAAAGAGTTATGAGCCATAAAGAATGTGAGTTTTAGTTTGTCCTCCTCTATTTATTTCATTGCCCAATAAATTCTAAATGTGAACTTTGTTGATGAAAAAACATTTAATCTAAAAAGTAAATGGTAAAATGTAGAACTAAAGGGAAGCAAAATGAGCTAAATTATACTTTAAACTGATTCTAAACAAGGATAGATAAAGTATTCTATTAGCAAAGCATTTTATTTATCATATTTCTTCATAAAGAGATAAAAAAATAAATTACAGCTTGTTTGTTGTAAAGTGTATATCTTTATCTGTGACTCAGGTGGAAATTGGCCACTTTATAAAAATAAATAAATCTGAGTAATTTACTCCATAATATATTTTTTGCTACTTTGGGCAGATGATGTAAGAGTTCCAGCTGTATGTGATGTTTACATGACTTTAAACCTGAGGTTGCGGTGCAGTCTGCAGGACTCAGACAGGACAGAATGTCTCAAATGGACGTGACATGACGACGAAGTACAGTGAAATTTCAATCTATCAAGGCCAAATGGTAAGAAGAAGGGATTTCCAGATGAGAGTAAACAGAAAACAATGGTCAGGTTTGCATTACGTTTGAGCCTTGATAAGCCATGGTTTTGCTAGGCCCAAGGCAGTACTTTGGCTTGGATAAAGCATAGTTGTTTATGCATGCCACCTTCTGCAGAAGTGCTGAAGTGACTGGCGCAGTCATTGTCATTTTAGATGCCACTGAAGGGCTCTGCCTAGTTCAACTGCTCTGCCAGCATTTTCTTTGGCACTGAACAGGTTTATGGCATCAGACACTCCAAAGCAAAAGGAGGGGAAAAAACAACAACTGGCAGCTGCCATCTAATTCTCTGGCAAAGAGAAATGTTTATAAGTTATTTTTCTGCTTTMATGTGACTTTTTATCTTGTTTAGTAAAACCTAATTTAGCAAGGCAACTTCTTTTGCTATCACAACATCAGCGTTGTCGTGTGTTGTATTGCACATGTGAGCTTTGCTCCAAATGTAATTTTTACAGAAGGATTGCAGACAGTTGTTTTTCTTTTTACACTATGTAAATTTTAATTTAAACTTCTGTAAACGGGGGAATTATATCATTATATTAGTTTAAACTGGTCTCCAGACAATATTTTTGTTTAACCCAATAATTTCTGAGACAATTTATTGTCCAGTAAAATTTGTTATCATGACAGGCCTATACACCAGTAGTTCCCAAGCCTATGGTCAGAAACCCACTGGGGTCTTGAAAAGCTTTTCAAAATAAATTACATTTCAACATGAAAATTTCAAAACATTTACTTAAAGTTACTGAAAACTGATTAAAGTAGAATAATAAATATATAGTTACAATGCCCATGTTTGTTAGACCTTATACCAATGTTTATCTCCCAGAAATAGGTGGAGGGGCACTGGTTTCTGCTGCTGTTATTTTGGGTCAAAAGCTGATAAGTTTAGGAACCATTGGTATAACCATCTGATAATGTGGGTTTTATTTCATCAGTATACCTTCTGCAGACCAGGGCTCCAACCTCAGACAGCAGATGCAAATAAACTTCCAACAATCGTGTTTGAAAATTGTGTATCTTCAAAATATTGTTTTGAGATGTCTCTCAAAGTAAATTATCCAAATAATTATCAACGATAATGGCTCTAAGGAACTATTTAAACTGGAAGACAATAAAATAAACTATTTGACAGTATTATGGTCATGTTTGTATAACATTTCGTATAAACTCATTATGTAGAAAAGAAAATATGTTTGACATGTTTTCGTGGAAAGCTTTGGCTCAGGTGCAGGTAGTCCAATGAGAAGGTCGGCGGTTCTACCTTAGCTGTGTAAAATATTCTATGATTGCGTGGATTAATCAGTCTTTGAAAGGTTTGAAGTACAAAACAGTTTATAATCGATCAAAATCCCCACAACTTTTCTAGAAATGTGGGAATTAAATTTTTTTTTTGAGATAAATAGTGTACTGTGAGAAAAACAGATGTCTCCTCTAGCCCATTAAAATGAGACATGTTTGTTTGGTTGATAAATGAGAGTCATTGTATTTGAATGATCTCCAACACCATTTGTAACAAGATTGATTTAGCACACAGCTCTCTGTAAAGGGCTTATCGTCACAGGAGTTGACAGGCAAAGTAAATTGAACAGTCTTTACCTGCATTGACTTCCAGTAACCTCCTCTTCTTCTGCTGTCTTTCCTGTTTTTCACGCTCAGCCTTCTCCTTCGCTGCTCGAGCTCTCTTCTGCTTCTCTTCTAACTCCCTGCGCCTGAAGTTTTCCTTCAGCGCTTGCTGTGAGAGGAGGAGAGAAGAAAGGATGAGAAGAGAGAAAGAGAAAACATGACAGATTGCTAAGTTGGGTTAATTACAGTGGTGTAGAGCCTGTCAAAGACAGAGTCAGCTGTCAAACTGCACACACATCTTTATCAGGCACTATTCAAGTCAGATGACGTGTCTAAGGTGCTCTGTCACTACGGTCCTGCCAGACAGAAAATGGCTTCACAGCAGGGACTTCAGACACTTGAGAGCCATAGTGTTGATGGAACCATAATCTCAAGGAATGGGTAGAGGCTGATATTTTCATAAGCATTTATGTCCATTTGCAGCTCATAAACAAAACAGCTGCTCRGCTTTATGATTACTTTTACTGTTTTGTGCTTTTTTTCATCTTCATAGCTAGAATCTTTTCACAGTCATTAAATTTTCAAAAATATATATTCCCACAGTCCCATATATGTCTTTGCTTATTCCAGCGTGTGTTGACATCAATAGGTTGTAGTCATTATTTCCTGGTGGCAAACAGACTATTGTGTGTTCTAGAGAGAAATTYTCTAAATAAACAGTTAAAAAGCAACTCTCCATAGTACAAATGGTGAGAGCTATATTATAAGACATAATAATAAAACCCCAGCATTGTTGTGCATATTCTACCTCCTGCTAATTCTTGAATGGACTGTAATTTCTTTGTAACCCATTTTCTTATTGTCCATTCATGATTATATTTTTGTTTTTCTAAAGTGAGCTGTTTGAGAGGAAAATTTCACCTCAGGGATAAAAAAAGAAGCAGTATCAGTCAGTCTATCTGTAAAGTTTCATTAAAATCTAACGGCTCGTGGGATATTTTGCWAACGATACAAACAAACAAATACACACATGGACACAGCAGGGGATAAAGATTCCCAAACATGAATCTAACATCAAAGTCACCGAATACTTTTTATTTTTAATTGGAAGAAAACAAAAAACAGATCGATTGTGAATGCTTTGTTTTTACACGTCTAGCATTACAAATAAATGTTTATGGATCTGGGTCTCCTAATTTTAGGACTGAAAGGAGATTTCTGCATGAAACACTTTCTGGCGCAACAAAACAAATATGTTTGGGGTTAGTGACATTTAAAATTATGCTACCCACAAGTAAACTTGTCATACCAGTAATTCCCATCCATCTTCCTGCGTAGAATAATTCTATGGGTATGATATCCATCGTACATCAACCACTGTGGAAACAGCCTCTATAATCTTTGTTGTTTAACTCATATGATGTCAATAGCTCAATAACGCCACAGTAAGAGACAGACTGCATAGGGCTTAATAGAGTGGTAGCACCACTGCCATCCTGATCAATAGCCTGTCACTGAAAGCAAGGAGGTCTGGGTTTTCATCAAACATCCAGCCCCTCCTTCTRAATTCCCCTCCCTGAGCTGCACTCACACAAGCCAGTCTGACTGGCAGGTCCATGAAAAAATAATAAAGCCCAAGCTACATTAAATTGCGTTAAAAAAATACATAAATACGCTGTGCTATACTGAGAACTGCAGTGGCACGCTAAAGAGGGGCAGTCACTTATTGAGGCCTACTGACAACCTCTTATTATGACTGAATGAAAGTGACCATTGTTGAAAATAATATAGACAACGTGAATTCTAAAGAGTTCAGCATGGTAGGTGTACCATCAACAAGCCACTTGAAATAAAGAGAAATGCTAACCTGAACATTGTGTGAATTACTAATAACAGGGAAATAAAGTATAGAGTGTTCACATTACAACTCTTGACCCGAACGTAAATCCTGTGTTTTGAAAAGGCGGTTTGAGTAAATCTGATACTGTATGATTCATTCAACATAAAAAAAAAAAAAAAATCCTATTTCCCTACATCATTTATAATCCATTAAAAGTTTGGGGCAGTGTATTATCAGTGTAAACATTGTTTTCTTCCTCTTTTACTGGTTTATACAACCCCACTCAGATGTTTAACAACTTTTTTATTTGTAGAAAAAGAACCTTAGATACCTGCCGAGAGTGGAAACCTATTTTAAATTAAAAGTAGAAGCAAAAATGAAAGCAACCTGTCAAAAAAGGCCAAAGTTTGTCACTAATATGAAGTGCAGCTTCTGGTTCTACCATGCAATATTTTAAAAGTTCAAAACATTATTAAATACAGTTGCAGATACAGCGATACTTTAATTTGCACTTTATCAAATAAATTTTTGTAATTTATTTTTAAACATTTTGAATGTATTTTAAAGAAAAACTTGCTTTTCAAAAAGCTGTTACTGTTGTTTGTCACTAATATGAAGAGCAGCTTCTGGTTCTACCATGCAAAAGTTTAAAAAGGCTAGATTTTCATTTGCACTTTATCAAAGTTATTTTTATAGGTTTTTAAAATTTGAAACATTTACATTGAACATTTTGAATGTATTTATTTTATGAGCACAATTTTATTTATTAAATTGTCTATGTTTGTTATTGTTTATGTTGAAAACATTTTTGTGTTGATAAGCCTGAGTAGTCTGTTGACTGACCGTTGTATTTGTTCAAATAATTGTTATGGGCAAGTTACAATATACAAATATTTGACATAATCATGTCTTGAAATTATTTGACAGGAGTTTTACTTTTAAACTGTAAGTGTTTTTAATTTAGTTATAATGCAAATACAATACAAATTAAACCAAGATTTAGAATAATTATTTTATTATTATTTTTTTAATAATAATTTTGATCCGTACATTGGTAATGTCTAACTGGGCCTCGTGCCACTTTATTTTCAACAAATTGGGCCCCGAGATCAAAAAGGTTGAGTTGTTGGTCTATGATGTGGGGTTGCTGCAGTTGGTCAGGTCCAGGTTCAGCAACAGCCTGTGCTCAAAGAATGAGGTCAGCTGACTACCTGAATATACTGAATGACCAGGTTATTCCATCTATGGATTGTTTCTTCCCTGATGGCAGGGCCATATTCCAATTCATTGGGCTCTTATTGTGAAAGAGTGGTTCAGGGAGCATGAGACATCATTTTCACACATGGATTGGCTCCACAGAGTCCATTGAGAATCTTTGGGATGTGATGGAGAAGGTCAGACTCTACCATCATCAATGTAAGATCTTGGTGAAAAATTAATGCAACACTGGATGGAAATAAATCTGGTGACGTTGTAGAAGCTTATCCAAACAATGCCACAGWGAATGTGTGATGTAATCAAACCTAAAGGCTGTCCAATAAAATATTAGAGGATGTGACCTTTGTTTTTTGGTGGCAACTTTTTTTTTGGGCCCCGGCAGTGTATTATTTTGCGGTGTGTGTAATGATATTAGGTTGCAACCTTTGGACGGTGGGTGTGAAGTCACCTGCTCATGACAGCTCGCAGGTGTGAGCGCAATAAAAATACAGCAATCAAGTTGTATTTCGCCCTCTCTTCTTTGCTCTCGGTGTCAGTGTGTCCAGCTACGTGCAAATGGTGGAGGCACACAAGCAGCCTGACTAAGCAGAGCAGGGACTTCAGACTGTTAAAGGAAAATCTACAGGGTGATTATAGATGCCTGCAGAGCTGAGTGGAGATGATATCTTCATTATGCTTTGGAACATAAAGGCCTGAGTACCCTGAGCAGTTTAATGGCTGTGAGATTTTAAAAATACTACATGAGGAGGTAAAATTTTTGTTTCTGCTGCTAAATTTGAATGTTTAGTTATAAAAAAGGTGAAATGTTCTAATTAGGCACTCAAGTAGAACAAGACACCAAATTCCCATGTGCTTAATTTCTTTCTTAAATTAACTGGTATTTTTAAAGATTAACATACTTTTGCCATTGACACACTTATATTGGATTATTGTCAATAAATAAATGACTGAGCACAATTTTAATCCTTTTTACATAACTATTTTCTTAATTGATGCTTTGAATTTACAGAAATTCTCTTTACTCCTCTTATAAGACGACAAGGGCTACAYATACTGTATTATATTCTATTTGCTATGAAGCACTTGTTATTTTTATAAAAAAGAAAATCCAAAACATGCTAAAAGATGAAATAAATGTGAGTTTTGTTATTTGACAGGACATTCATTTTCTCATTGAAATATTGAGATGAAGATGAGTTAAAAGGAGAGCAGCAGCTCTCTGAGGAAATCGCCCTCAGCTTTCCTTCATCAGTGTTGGTTGGCTTCACCCTCCTCCTCCTCTCCTGGATGTCCACCATTAGACACGCTCAATTGGATTTCTGTCAGATGTGCGGCCTCGCCCTGGGTCTCCTTTCCTATGGGTGACTGAACTTGCTGTATGTGTGCATGCCTTTGCGCGAGCGAATGAAAACAATGCAGCTTTTCCTATAAAAATGGCCAGGATGTGCACACAAAGCAATGTAAACCATACGTTAGGTGCAGTCAAAGGTTCTATTTTCTTCAGGCAGAGGGCAAAAAGATAGCGCAGAGCTATTAGCACAGGCCTTGACACAGCAGCGTATATGATGACACAGGTTTGACTGAGAGGTTACCGTGCTGAGATTTACTGTACGTCTGCGCTCACTGACCTGGCCTTGGCATTCCTCGAGACGTGTCTGTGTGATGTGACAATTTAAACGAATTGCTGAGCGAGTAAGCTGCTAACGCCTTGACCCACCACGAGGGAATATAGAGCTTCCGCTGGAGGTTTGCTCGTGAATAACAGGTCTTTGTAACACTTGGCCTGCTCACCTTTTACTGGCTCAGTCATTAACTGTCACATTTAGTCAAAACATGAAAGTAAAATTCAATGACAAGCAATGGAGCTAAACTGATAAGGGCTGCAGCTAAAATAAATATTTTTCTTCTTTTATCTGTAAAAACAGATTTTTTGGGGGAAACAGGTTTGTATAATTCACAGATATGTCCCACATGGTCAGGGCAGACCTGTTGGGAGCTTTTTAGGACATGCAAAGATCAGAGCAAAGAGAGGGTGAAGAATCAATATCAAACTGGGGAAACTAAAAACAGCAATAAAAGCAATGTTTCTGGGGATTTTTTTTTTTTATCACTTCTTGCAGCTGTGGAAAACTGTTAACTCTCATAGGACACCAACAACTATGAGATATGATATCTACTTAACAAAATGCAAGTCAGAAATTCACCATCACATAACAATCAATCAACAATTTTATCCAGTTCAAACTAAAAGTGGGGTACAGGGCCTTGTTAGATGATGGATGATGGCACTTTATATCTTTTGCTGTTCTATGATTTGTGGCTATGGATATTGTTCCTCAGCTAAATCACATTACTGCTAGTCCATTCAATAAACAGCCTAAAGAAACAGTGACCAACTAATAAGCTACAATCAGTGCTGAGGACTTGTGATAATATTGTCATAGTGTTTTTACTGGTTAAAAAACAGAAACTTATTAAAATTTCTGACACTGTTAATTTAAATCCATTGTTAGGCTTCGTGTCACATACAAAACATTTGGAAATGGGAGGAAACGGCCAAACAAACACAGCATCAGTCAGTGGTGCTAAGTGAAAATGTTAAGAGAAAAGAATATATATCAGGTGTTTTAAGAAAATGTGATATTTTCTGACTATAATAAATTGCCTTTTATGATAATGAATTTAAAAGCAGGACCAACTTTGACTTGCAGATAATATTTCAAATATAAATAATGAATGAATTCACTGAAAATTCTGGAGCAGAATTACTAAAATCTCACATGGTTAATAACTTAAAGTACAGAAAAAAATTAAAATGAGTCACTATGTAAGAACAAGATAAAAAGAGACAAAAAATAGTAAAATGGCATGAATTCCATTAGTGTCTGTGGGGTATACGCTGTTCTGTACAGGGTAAGAATTTTAGTGGGCTAATTAGGTATTAATATATGTCATGTCCACTGACCTATGCCACTAATCGTGCTGATTTAACACAGTGGGTCTCAGTAGCTCCAGAGCTCAGAGCAACATCATACTAATAAGGCTAAAGAGCTCAGCAGTGACATAAACGTCTGGATAAGAAACAGGCTAAATGGAGTTAGCACCGTTCTGCTTTGCATTAAACCATCTGGTGCTAATGTCAAAACAACAAATAAAACAAAGAATGAACCAACTAAACTGAAACTTAAAAAAAAAAGGAAAAATATCAACTGGTTTTGTAAATTACTTAACAGTATATTTGCCCATGCCAAACACATTGCTCTCAAACACTCTTCTTTTCTGGTATTTTAGTAGTGTGACAACAGTAAATATATTATTTCTCACCAAGTGAAACAGCACATTTTCAGATTAACACAATGTCCAAAATAAGGTTTTGTCCTGAATGAAGAAACCTGTTTCACAGCTAAAGGTTTGCTTTTGTCTTCAAGTAGGTTTTCTGGCTTTAGACAATTTTATTTAGGAGGAAGAGGCAAAAATGTCTCTTTTGACTGTAAGGTTTGCAGACCCCTGGGGTATTAGAACTAGCAAATATCAGTGCTACAAGTCTGTGTCGCTTTTATTGGACACAAGATGATAAAACTTGTTTCAAACATTTTTTTTCTTCCATGAATCCATCATTTTAACAATCAGAGGTGCAGTCACAGATACTCACAGCAAACATGGAGCGGAAGTTGCTGAGGTCGGTGAACAGCTCCTCCACGCAGGTCTTCTTGGGATCCACAGCGAAGTACTCCAGCACGTTCTGATAGAACGTCTCCATGTTGCTGTGCATGATCACCAGCTTGCTGTACTGTTCTCGTGCAACTTTGCTGAAGCTGTGAGGGTGCGTCAAGGTCAACAACACATCTGCCACAAATTCATTCATCGAATGCTGATGTAAGCACTCCTGACTTGATAAATAAAACAGGAGCATTGTCTCATGTTCTCACAGCAATGTGAAGCAGAAAATCAGTCAGATGTAAACTGTGATGTCGCCATTAGTAGCTTCGATGCAGTCTGTCAGGTTAGTTTTACAGTATGTTCACACCCCTGCAGCCTACAGCGTTTGTGTTCAGCTGCTGGCAAAGAATCTTAATATATCTCACATGCACAGTATAAACTGCTAACATAAACTCAAGCTAAAAAAAACAACAACACATTGTAATCTGTTAATAAGACATCCGATTTAAAGCAGTGCTGCCTACAGGCGGTGTGCATCAGTGATTTTACTTAAAGTTTGCATGATTCCAACATTCTTGCCAGTCAGCTTGTCAGTTTTAGGTGCAGCCTTACAGTGCAACACACCCTTGCAGATTAAAATGATTCAGGAACAGCAGGTAGGAGGAGGTCCTAAAAGAAACGCATGCACCCGTTAACGCAGAGAAATCTAATAAATTCTGCAGATTTTGAAATTGCATTCGTACAGTTGTCTGCACAAAATCTGGCTGGCATAAAGAAGCATTACTTCTGGCTGAGGCAAAACAAAAGCATAGCTCTGCCTCATTGGTGCGTTTGTGTGTGGAAGGAGACAAATGGTGTAATAGTTCTGTCAACATGTGCTGTAGAGGTGTCAGTGTGGGAGCGAGAGCACTGAAACACAACATGCCAACCACCGGGGCATACAGTGCTGTTCAGCAGGTCTGTCGCCGTGCACGACACTCACCTAATGCAAAAACGGAATGTTCAAAAACACATTTCCAAGAGCAAATACTGTTTCAAGACTTTGGCTGAGGAAGCAAACCTTATTGTGCTCCTATATTTGTTCTGCTCTGGTTTTATTTAAATTATCACCAGTTTTATACCAGACTTTTACACTAAATTCATATTATGTTGAGAAATGACAGTCAGAGCAATTTGGTTAAACCTTGAAAATAACACAATAACACAATCTAACGCAATTATTATATTAGGCCTGCAACAACTAATAAATAAAATCAATAAAAATTGATTAATAAAAGTGTTGGCAACAAATTTCATTATGGATTTGTTGTGTCTGGCAATTTCTGATGGTATTAATTTAATGATTAAGCTTTAAGTTTTTATTTGCTGACAATGTCTTAACCCAATTCTGCAAATAAAACAAGTATTTATTTATTCTTATAATAAGCAGCTGTCTTGATTGAAAGTCGTCTTAACATGATCGTCACTGACATGAGACTGTCCATGATCAAACATAAAGATTTTACTAGAATAGTTCACACTTTTATTTCAGGTTACACTCTGCCCTCGAGGACACATTTTACAAAAGATCATGGAGAGAAAATATGAAGACTTTCAAGGATATAGCACACATTTGTGTAGATATTTGTGTACATTCTTTTTTTTATACTGAGGCTATTTGACAAATATTTACTTATTTATACATTACAATTTAATATTATAGTTAAAAATATATCAAACGGCAACCTGTTTTTTGTGCAATTTGCTATGTCAGTCCAAATTTTATATTTTGGAATAAAGAGGTCAAATTTAAAAATGTTTATTTTGTGTTTGTTTTCCGATACATTGATTAATCAAAAATAAAATAGTCCAACGATTAATCGATCATTATAATAATTGTTAGTTGCAGCCCTAAATTATATCTCACATGATCTGTCTGTGGTTGAAGTGTTGTGAATGACTGTCAGCTTTTAACACAGCACATTTTAGTTCAATTTCCTGAGTTACAGATTTTTTTGTGTTTGTTAAAATCAGTTTGCCGTTGCGGCCATCTTGAATCAGGTTAACTAAAAATGTACGAGTCAATATATGTACATGTATTTGATTACCTTTTAAAACTTTCTATAAAATCTGTTCGGTGTTTAATTAGATAATGTGCCTTTGGTGGTGAACAATCAGCAAAATTTTAAAACATTGTCCCAACTGTTTCATTGTACCAAATAATGAATTTATAATAGTTAATTAAAAGTTGAAGTTTCTGCGGTGCAGTAAAAATGTCAATTGGTTTGATGTATTGAAAGAAAAACTACTAATAAATTTTATAGAAATGCACAAACAATACGGTTCATCTGAACCAACAGTCCTAATGACCAACATTACTGTCTCATGACTGATAAGAAGCAACACAGTGTGTGTGTGTGTGTGTGTGTGTGTGTGTTATAATACAAGTGTGTGGGCAGCATTCTGGCTCTTATTGTGCTCCTTCATTATAGCTCAATTGATGGACCTATTTGAGATTTGGCCTGGGTTGAGTCTGGCTGAGGATGAGACTACCTATTCACAGCTGGATAAATGCTGTTCAACAGGCACTCCTCCCAGACCGACTTGTCAGTAATATGTTTCCATGCCAGAATGTCGGGGAAAGGAGTATTAAGGAGGTCATAGTGGGAGGGAGAAAATAGCCAAGAGTTGTGGAGTGCAATATATTTTCCTTTTTTGTTCCCTATCTTATGACTGCTTCTCTATTCTAGTTCACTGCAGCTCAATCTCAAAACCTCCTTTCCCCTCAAGCTTTTCCCACTTACCCCCCACCCGCCCATTCCATCATACTTCAGTCTCCATTTCTTCATTTGTCCATCCTCCTGCTTCTCTCGTGTTCTGATCTGGCACCTTTACAAGCCTGGGCTCAGATTCAGAAGTGCAACACCGTAGACCAATAACTGTATACTCAAGTGGCGAACAAAGTGAAAATGAAATTTTCACCAATGTGATATTTCTAGCTTCTCACGCTTGGCTGGCGAGGTTGGATTTCACCAATAAAAATTACGACTATTGCAGGCAAACTACATCAGCTGCGGGTTCATCTTCAATCTATAAAACTGTAATGTGACCATCATTTTTTCAAGAAGCATCTTCACAAAAAAAGTGAGTCTTCTGCAAGAGAAATAAATAAAATAAAAACACCAGTAACTTAGACTGGAAATCTACAAAGGTGTTCAGAAATAACCCGAAGTTTCACATGAAAGATTTTTAAATGGTTTCATTATAAAAAAGATGAGCTTCCAGTGTTCCGTAGATTTTTAGTTATCCAGACTGAATCCAGACAGAATAATTCCTAGGAGTTTGAAATCAAAGTAAATGAACATCTTATTTATAGTTGAAGATATTCCTGCTCCCTCTGATTATAGGAGTAACATCCTTAATATGTTAGAACTACAGAAATGTCTTCAATTATGAAAAAAAAAATCTGGTTGCTTTGATTTAAAACTCAGAAATGAGATTCCAATACATTTTCTAAAGTCAACTCTTCTGTTTAAACACAGAATAAGGTCTTAAGCCCTGTCCACACAGGTACAGTATATTGCAAATATGCTCGCTCTCTCTCTCTCTCTCTCTCTCTCTCTCTCTCTCTCTCTCTCTCTCTCTC
>NW_013953222.1:63425-70502 GCF_001266775.1 Austrofundulus limnaeus
TATATATATATATTTCAGCATCGTATCTACATGGAAACTCTTCTAAAAAGCCCTAAAAAATGTGTTTTTAGAAATTGTGGTCTAAAATAAAAGTATTTTGAAACCTCACTGTTGCATTCTTGGGTGGACAGCTGAAATACAACATTTTGACAAAAAGTGATGTCATATAGAGCCACCTCTAATCTAAACTTTGACCTCTAGCATGGCAGATATAATCACAGATTCCATGTTTGGGTTTGAGTTGCAGAGGACAGTCTCTCAAATACAGTAAAACCTTTATTTACTGCATAACTTCAATGAACATGCAAAGATTAACAATAAAATTGACATCTATACATCTAAAAACTTGTCCTTCATGTCCACATATTTGAACTGAATTAATAAAGTCAAATGTTAAAATAAACCTGACAGATAATTTTAAAAAAGCCACACAATTAATAACCAACACGTTTCTGTAATGTAAAGCAGAAAGGCACTATTAATGAGGGCAATAATAAATGTGGTATTACATTACAGTTGTATTTTTAGCAAGAGTAGCTAATAAATCATTATTAACATCAGTGTTTTTTATGAGGGATTAAAGGCCCAAAAACTGAACAGAAGCAGAAACCAGTGGAGGAAATCTACCATCCATGACACCAGGTGACACAAATTATGTATACCTACTTTATGTTTTAATATACACTTTATTTATGTTAAAATGTACTTTACACATTTTAAATTGGAATAAGTTTTTAATCTTTGGACAGTTTATTCAAGGAACCAAATGTTGTGCACAGCAGTGACAGACACTAAATTCATTTTATGTGTTGCTCAGAAGTTCTCTGCAAACTAGCACAGCACAAGTCATCAGTGCCCCAGCCCCTAGGCTACTGATCAAAACTACATGAAGGAGGGCAAGGAACAGAGTGTATTATTGAACACACCTGGCCTGAGATATGCCTGTCAACCTGATCCTGTTCAACAAACTCAGAAGACACTGAATAATTTACTCTGCTGTCAAATGCTCACAGCTCTCAGCAACAGACCTATATACGTATACCCCAAATGGGCAGTGAAATTGCGCATTGCTGTGGCCGCGCTTTAATGCTTTTGCTTTGTTATAATTAAATGGCAATTCAGTGAGTAAAATTCTTCTTCAGGGATAAACCCTGCTGACTGTCGCTGCCAGAGGAAAAGAGGAGCAAGCGCTATATCTGCTATAAACCTTGCTTTCATTTTGAAAATGCCCTCAGTCTTAAGAACTCTTGGAAAAAAAAGAGATGAGAGGGAGGCTGGTACAATAAGCTGACTATAGGATAGGGTTCACTTATTACATGTGATGTGCACATCATCGACAGGCAAATGAAAAGCAAGAGCAGCCAAGGCTGAGGGAGAGTTATATTCTCATCCTCTACGTTTAAACACTTTAACACTTCTGTTTGTCTTGTTTAGCAAAATACTGCAAACTTTTATTTGTAGGGATGGGGTCTGATGTCTTTTCCCTGAATCTACCGTATTCTGGTTTCCACAACTTTGGAGAAGCATATCGGGTAAAGTGTCGACATCAACGGTCAAACAAAATTACCCAAATTTCCGAACACTTGGTCAAACCACAACAATCAGCTGCTAATAAGACTGCATATCTATCAGTTACTGAAAAGATTACTAGTGAAAATGGCTTGAGACCACCTAAAAAGACATTTTAATTACACTGTGGAGTTTCATGTACAGAACTTGCTTATGGCAAAAAAAAAAATCTGAATTTGGACATTAAACACAAACATCTGTTTTTACGGCAGGGGGAATTTCCAGCAGTATACAGAAGCTTTACATCAGCTTTTTTATGCAGTTCTGCCTTTTTTTTTACACAGTAAAAAAGAAGCATATCAATACATCCACAGATCAGTAAAGTTATTCATCATGAAATTTAAATCGGATGGTACTTTCACACACTCTGTGTGCTACTAACGTCAGTCCTGATCAGCTGTTTTACTGGTGAGTTTAAAACTTATTGATGTCTTTATAATGTTCAGTTGTTAGTGTTAGATAACACCAAAGGATCAAACCCAAACAACACTCATTGTATAATCCTCCATATAACACAGACAGTAAACTCAAAGCACAGAAAGTTTTCAGAAAAAGTGTTGGTTTGTCTGTTTTCCATCAATAAATGGAACAAACATTAAAACAGTCTGCCATTTTGGAGGATTTTTAAGTGTAAAGTTTTTACTGAAAGCTTCACTGTTTTCTCGGTGGATGTGAACAAACAGGGCTCCACAGCGGTTTGACAGCTTCATATTACAATATTTATAAAACTCCTAACTTGCAAAGTGTTTTATCTCTTTCACCGATTACTGATTCAATATGTTGCACAACACATGGTTAATGTTTTTAGAATCATGTCTGAACTATAGTTTTTTTTGGCAACAGAACATAATAGAACAAAGGATAACACTAGAAGAATACTTCACAGTTTCCACAACATGTTAGCGCACTGCTTTAAATGTAGACTAAGGTCAGTCTTAACGGCCTAATTCAATAAAAGGAGCAAATATCAAGTTTGAAGGTGGTGGAACCTAAAACGTGTCCAATAAATCTTCGTTCACTTACAGTAAACTCACCATATACCGCGCCGGAGCAGTGAGCAAATGCATAAATGTGAAAAGGATATGACCATTTTGGTGAAAAACATGTCGCTGGGGTCATCGGGGGAGGAGAAAGTCTCCAGGTCCTTCTCGAGCTGCAGCAGCTGCCTCTCCATCTGCCTGAGGCTCTTTTCCAGGTTCTCTGCAGAGACTGAGGCACGCACACACATTCACACAGAAACACACAGCATTAAAAAAGAKGACGACATGCAAGCAGAGACAAGATAGCACATTTGCAGGTACAGTCAAATGCATTATCATTTCTGAATCTCTCAAAGATTCTGTGGAAAAACAACAAACAGAAAAAAAAGAAAGAAAATAAACGAGAAACAACCTCAGACACAAACATGGATTCACTCAGTGACTCAAGCACCAAGAGAATAAACACCAGAGAAAAATCAAACATTAAGTGAGTGTGTGTTTAGATTTTTATTTTTCTGTTTGCTTTATGCTTGTGTGTGTTGTGAACAATTAATTTAAAACCAGAGTGGCCTCTCAGCCAAACATGCTGTGGTGAAAGCAGATGATTATATTTTCATCCTCTGACTGCTCTCTTCTCAACAGGTGCGTGGATCAGCAGGGAAACACTGAGCCCAACTTTCTGTTCAGTTGGTCATGGTTGACACGTTAAGCTGAAGAGTGAATATAGTGAATGGTTTGAATTACTCTGATTAGACCCTGCTTGACAAAACGGCATAAGCTGCTTAATTTTAAGAAGTTTCACATTTCCCTTGAACCTAATACAGGATTTATGAGCAGAAAAAAAGTGAAAACTTCAGTGTTGTTGAGCTTCTCTTTGACTTTAGGGCCTGAACTCCATTTACAGATGAAAATCTGGATTCGTACACTTAAAAGTATTTTAAAAAATCAGCAGTAAATGAAGTCAAACTATTTCTCACTACAATTTAAAATACTGTTGCGCATCATGTCTGTATCTTTTTTTCCTTTGCTGAGAAATGAGAGAATGTGAATTTACAGAAATGTATTCAAATGGTTGATGGAAAAAAAGGCAGATGATGCTCTTCATCTTCATCACTCATGACTCAGAGTTTACACAGAACAAATGACAAAACTCATTTTGATTTATTGCAACCGAGTATTCAAACTAGTACAAGGTTGTCTTTGGCCGACTAACCAAGTTAATCTAAGCTAGTTTCCCAAAAGTTTCAAATACCAATGTGACAATTAAAAAAAACAAGTTATAATCTAACTGAACGTACAGACTTATTTTTTATTCTAATCTTTCTACAGACAGGTATTCTAAGATGATTCATTTTCAGAGAAACTTGATTTGTGTTCCAGAGAAAATTCAGTCTATTAAAGGTTAAGCGTGTTGCAGAGGCAGAGCGGTACAGAAAATCAGATATTGTTTTTGGGTTCACAGGGTCGGTTTTGTGAATTATTCGTTCCTCTGCTGCTCTGATGGAACACCTCAATGCTGGTTTGGTGACAAGGTCTCTCCTGTAAAAGMGACAATTTATTTCTCAAGGTTCATTGGTTAAATAAAGGTTATTAATGAAACGTCCCGATGTGATTAAACGCGCTGCACTGGCTGACGTGAGGACAGCAAACCTGGCTAAAACAATTAAATGATTATTCATTTTTATGATGACATTTTAATCTGAAAACACTGCACTGCCAGAGTGAATCGTTACTTTGAAAATAACAGTAAAATACCAACCTTGGCTTTGAGCTAAATCTTTCTTCTACAGCTTTAGACTATCTTTTATATGGTTATATCGCATAGAAATACATGGATTAGTGGGAAGAAAGACATGTATTGATCTTTGATTAAATAGGATATGTATATATAATTTAGACATTTTAAATTTAAATACCCATTTTTTTGGTAAACTAAGTTTTCTTTTAATTCTGTACTTTTCATCTTTCCCCAGTTTTTCTTTTGCATTTCCTGGCAACCAAATGTGACTGACTAAGGTGTGGGTAGCATGAAGAACAGAAGGAGGCCAGACAGGCAGTGTGTTAATAGAAATGATTAAAGCTTGGGGAAATGATGCTCTGACGGAGAAAAGAGGACGTGAGGGCAAGACAAAAAAGCAAAGCAGAGCGATCTCTGCCTTAGCAGGCTTTTGAGATGAGGCAAACACCAAACAGAGGGGCATTATGAACAACAGCTGAAACAAGAAGTGGCAAAAACAAAGACATATGCTTCAGGAGACCATCTACCTGTAAGAGCGCGTGTTTGTGTGCAGCAGATGGAATATTTTACTGAACACAAAACGGATGACGTTGATGTTTAAATACAAACATATGTCTACTTTAGACAGCTGCAGAATTGTGATATAAACACTCAGTTGCTGAGTGACACACTCGATGTGAGGGAGAACTAAACAGAGTGTTTCTGTGGGTTTCTTGTTCTCCTCAGCTACTCTTTTGTTGCTTTCTCTTTCTGTGCATTAAAGCGTAAGTGATTTTTATAGGCACTGGGACCTGAATYCCTCTGTGGTCCAAAGGGGTTGCAGACAGATATAGGGTGTTTTGGAGGAATAATAATTGGAGTATTTGTAGAGGTCAAATCCCCCATTGACATCCTTTTATTACTCTGTCAACCTGCTGCGCTATAAATGAGACAGAGAGGAGCGCACGATAATGCGCAAACAGCTCTGCTACAGACAGAGCGCCACGATAGATCATCTTCTGATGTATGGAAATTAAGATACTGAAGAAACGCAGATCTGCCCTGTGAGGCCAAAACCCGACAGAGAACTGGGATTAGACTGATGGTACCAGAAGCTGGGGATGGGAGACCTATAGGAAATCCTGGCAAACACTCAACATGCTGAGCACCTCCAGTACTGCATTCTGAAAGAGTAAGCCGGTCTGTGAATTGTAGCACACAGAGCCCCCAGTATATACTTTAAACCTCAGGCTCATCACTCAGACTGCATGTGGTAAAACTACAAAGCAGAGCTTCAACAGCATATTAAAGAGCCATCTCAATATAGTCGAGTCCTCACATTACTCCCTAATGAGTTCTCACTGCCACAAGACTCAAAAAGAAACTGAACCAAAGACAGCCTTTCCATCTGTGCTGCTTAATAACTCTTACACCGGCTTGTCTTTTTAGCATCCGTATAAAACATGGAGGAGGAGCTGAGGATTTGCAGCCGAGAGGTAGTACTTCAAATTACAAAATAAATTAAAACTTTGGTATTCCTTGATGGAATGCCAGTCACCTGCCACCTTGATCTTAGTCTGTGTTAGTATTTGGAGTACGTGTTGTGAATAACTCCAGGCGACAACCAAGTAGGGGTGTCTGCAGTATATATGGTTCTGTGGGCGGAGTTTGCCCTAAGCATGATTGGTGGAAGTCTTGGTGTAGGCGGCGTTGCCCTAACCATGATTGGCTGTGTTGGTGTATGGGTGGAGTTTGTCCTAATCGTGATTGGCCGGGTAGCCTTGTCTTGTTGGGCAACTTACAAGAGGAATTAATGATAATAGTAAAATAATATGATTCATTGACTGTCTATGTACAGTTTGAAACAAAATGACTCAAATAAAAATGATTGTGAACATATAAACATAATTTATTGACTTCAAATATCATAGCAAAAATCACCTTCCTGTCTCAAATTATGACTAATATTTAAAAAATATAGGTGTTTCCTGGTCAATTCGACCAAGTTACTCCCATGAGATATTCTGTAAACAGAAAAACAGGGTTGACTACAAAACATAAAGCTAATATTTTAAACAAAYCTTTTGCACAAGGTGTTGCACTCAAAGCATGTGTTGGGGACAATGCTCAGCTACTACCATGCTAATTTAGCCCAATTTATGTAAAATTAGGGATGGGTGCCATATTCGATACTTTTATAAGTATCAACCGAATTCTGTCCGTACTACCGAGTATCTATTCACGTAAAATCAAAAGTTACCATGTTTTGGTACCTAAACGCATCATTTTGACTGTATTGGCATAGGAGTGGGGGATTTTCCATGCTTGTCCTGAACGCAGCTTTGCGCAAGAGCGTAATGACGTCAGCAGCCGCTGGTTCAGTAACAGAGCTCGGTCTGAACATAGCATGAAAGCCTCGCAGCTCCTGGAGTAAAACTCGCCGAACAGACCGCCTCTGAATTATCTGGTGGATTAATTATCTTGTGAGCACGACGTTCGCTTGCTCAAAATAAATAAAGTACCGCCACTTTCTTTATTTCATCCACCATTAAACAGAGACCGGCAGAGGAAAACAACAGAGGCACTTGCCGACAGTCTGAAAACGTCTGACCTGAAAGAGAACAAGCAGCTAACTTGAAGTGTTGGACGCGATTTGGATGCTCAAAACGTAGCTTGAATATATTTTATTTATTTTAACTCCATCCTCTTTTTGTGTATTTGATTTAAATTAAACTTATTTGCCTTCCATGGACCTCAATCACACAATTTTTCTAGCAGGGAAATTACATCAATAGAAACACAGAGCTGGAT
>NW_013953222.1:70512-88613 GCF_001266775.1 Austrofundulus limnaeus
GTTTTGGGACCCCACTGTGGGTCCCGACCCCAACTTTGGGAACCACTGCTCCAGACCATTCCACAATCCTATACCCTGGATTAAAGAGCCTCTTTCTTTCAACCTAACATCATAGACCTTAGTTAAATCCAGGTGGACACTTTTTTTGTATTTAGGAGAAGGCATAAGCCGGTAACCGGTTTTAGGTATACTACAGATTTAATACTCCTTCACACCAGGTGGACTCTGTTCAAATGGGCAGGGTATGCCAAAGATATTTAACTTRGTTTGGTTTGGTTCACATTCACATTGCACTTTGTCYCTTCAATACTGTGGAACCATGGTATTTTGCTCATACAGTCAGAATTTCATACCAGCCCATGCCTCGTTAGGAGAAAAGAAACACGATGCAGGAGCATCGTTGTCTACTATCATCTAAAAAAAAAGAGAAAAAAATTAATAATAAAAAAAAGAAAACAGTAGTCCTCATCAAAAGAGTCTAAACAATYAAGGCACCGAATTCATCCGCCTATGTTTTCTCCTCCTCACACTTCCCTTCACTCCCCCATGCTGGGAGCAGAGCAGTGGGTAAAAATCGTCTTTGGAGCAGGAGGAAACATGCTGTGACAGAACAACCTCACACACACACACACAAACAAACACAAACTGTGCACAGACTTCTGCTCGCAGCTTCTTCCTGAGAGCTGCCTATAGCAACATGAACAAAGAACAAGACCGAGTCTCCTTTGACCACCCAGTCTGCTCTGCTTGTCTCTGACCTTTACCGTACTCTGGAGACTCTGGCCAGACTAAAAGCACTTTGTGAGCGTTTGTGTGAATCCATGTTTGTGTGCAAAAAATATATATATAATAAAATAAAAATCTGCCAAAACGTGTTAAAACCAACACAGTGACTTCAAACGTGTTGAAAGAGTGAGATGCTCTTCATCTCAGCAGCAGACACAACCTGATGTCCTTGCTTGAAAAAACAAATAAAATAAACRTATAACTTGTAAATGTGCAACTGCAGAAGATTAATTTTGGTATCAAACTGTGAAGCAAATGAACTGAGTGWAACATAGATCAAACACTAAAATGATAAAATACATTGTTTATAGAATCAACAAGCATCTAATCCCAGAACAACCCCAAGAGGATTGCCAAAGTAGCAGGGTGGGAATAAAGCTCACTGCAAAACAAAAGAATGCAAAATAACAATGCTCCATTTTTTTGCCTAGGTAGGTCATTCTGTTTATCATTAAGCTCTCAGTTAAMGCATAAAAGAACCTTGACTATTCTAAAATAAGCAAATATGACAAATGAAACAGAACATAATATCCTGGATAAACTGAAATAAAAACACGTTGAGTAAATAACAGATCTCTGTGATCACTTGCTTCGAGACGAGGCAAGGTTAAAATGTGATCAGGCGCTCATACGGCTGGAAATTCTACGCATCTCATTACATTTTCATTAGGCTCAGTGCTCCATCATTTTCCTCTGCTGTTGCCCATGCTGTTGTCACTACTGTTTATGCCAGGCGCCGATGATTAATGTTCACAATGGAACTTGATGACAAAGAATTCTTTGCGAGTTTAAAACATATTATTCAGCTCTTGGATTTCCACAGCTGAACAACAAATTTCTTTCATTTAATTTAAAGCCAAAGAGCTTACCTTATATGCGTTTRACCCACAAAAAGTGTCTTAATGAACTGTGTGGACGTTAATAGACGTAGGTGATGTGAATTACCTCTGCTGGCTCGATCCACGTGCTCCAGGTCGTCAACAAACTTCAGCACATCTGGAAATTGCTCCTCACATATTTCAGCTAGGAAGTGAAGTAAAGTTGTCTTCTGGTCTGCTGACTTTGTGTCCTTTAGCTGTAAAACAAACACAAACAGTAAAGCCTCTCCTTTCATACAAAAAAAATGTTGCAGATAAAATTCATCAAAAGAATAATASATTGTGTCTTTCTGGCTCCATTGCACTCTAGATCTTAATGTGATATATGATTTGCTTTWATGAATAATCCAAAATATAATGCTATTAGGAAGATTCATCCTTTTTTTAATAAGACACAGTGTAGATTGAAGAACTTGACGTTTATACCAGCTGCAGAAGCTTTTGTTATGCTGTGCTACCACTCAGTTTAAAATCTGTATTGATTCATTATCACACTGTTGCAAGCACAGAAGTCAGTAAATAAATATGTTTTCCCCACTGCGTTGAAGCAAATTTTCTATTCAACCAGGACTTGTTTTCATATTTGAACYTTGCCAGTTCTAAACTGTAATACTTTTATGTTTAAGGAATGCAATACATGCAATCTTCAGGGAAAAAATGTCTTGAAATAAGTTAATATTCACTTTCTCCTGAGTTTAGAATTGGTTTGTTAATAATCACTAATCACCTTGAAACTTGCACTTTACATATGTAATGTGATGAGTTTCATCAACAGCGGACAAATATTTGAGCCCAAAACTGTCCCAAATCATCCCCACCACATATRCCAAGCCCTAAAATATCATGAGACATTTTACAACATACTAGGTGATGTGCATTTCCTGAAGAAATGCAACTTTTTCATTTATTTTATCATTACTATTTTACTTTATRAGGCTAGCAATTTGACTTGTGCTTCAAACAGCTAAGACAGAAGACATGGCATGTGTTTATGTTTACTGAAAGGCTAAGAAAAAAACTTAAAACAGAACAAGTTGTGTGGTTTGGCCTGCTGTCTGCTTCAGTGCCAATACCCATAATAAAAAACAACATTACAGATTTATTTAGAATTTAATTGCCTGCTTTGATATAAGGTGCCCATCTGTTTTTACTTTACTGCAGGGAAGAATGCCATGTGAAGGAAAATATAGTCAAGAAAAGATATTCATGAAATTCATAATGTTAATAAAAGCTGTATGGTTTTATTCCTTTTTTTGATGGTGATGGTGGTGGAGGGTGCTGTCAAACAGAAGCTGAATATCTCCCACAGGTGATCAACAAGGCTGACAGCCGATGGCTGCAAAAGACTAGAAGACTCACATCATTTTCATAGTCATCAAATGTTTCAGTGACCCCTCGTGACCTGTGAAGGGGGGCACTGTCATCCTGGAGGAAACCAGTTCACTCAGAATAGAAATATTTCATCACAGGAGAAATCACTCAGAGGAATTTTATATTGATTTGCAGTGAACCCCTTGCCCTTAGGGGATAAGTGGACCCAAAGCAGGTTGTCTCACACACACAGACACACATACACACACACACAGACACACACACAAACAGAATAACAGAAGCATCAGTTCTTTTAACCGTAAGGGGCTGGCATTCAGGTGTCTCCTTTGATGTAGCACCTTTATGTTTATATAAATGCCTCATTTTTAGTTCCTGTTTCCCTTTCCACAAAGGAGAACAAAGAGAACGATTTTCAGAGCAGATCCGTATTTTATAGCAGACAAAAAAAAGGTACGACTTCAAATGTTTTGCAGCAATTTTACAGACAACATAAGTTGGCATTATCTGCTGGGTATTAGACAACAAGGAAACACATGTTTGAGCACTGGCTTTATAACTGCTAGTGTTGACAATGCAACAGATGATTTTATGTCTCGTGCTCAAGCAGCAGATGCAATTTCACAATGTAATGACCCCCTGCACTCACTGCCTCTCTCTTTTTCACCCACACACACAACAATCTTTCAATTTCTCTGATAAATTCCCATCATTGCTCTTTTACAGTCTAATTCTGCGACATCTCTCAGTTTTCCTGCTGAGCATCCCTCCTGTGGAGTGTGTTGCTGTGTATCTCTCTAGGTGATCTATTGGTAGACAGCAGTGTACTCAGACCCGCTGGGTTTAATCATGTTTGCATTATCTCCTCTAATCAAACATTCTCATCTCTCTTTTCATTCCTGTTTTTGCCTCTTCCATTTTTTGGTTCCACAAAAAGCTTAAAGTACTCGCTCACAAAAGGTCCCTGTCTGAATTTAGATGGATGGTAATCATAGATGACAATGTAAACATTTTTTTTCTCTTATTCCAGCTGGGCTGGGTGCAATTTTCCTGTGCTGTGGAGTGTGCCACAGAATTAAGTTGTCAAACACTGGGGCAGCCATGAAGGTGATGCCTTCCTCTAGATATTGTGCCTGTGACATCAACTCGCCATCATCAGACAACACATCAGCACCAGAAGAAAAGAATCGACACTCGGGAAGAGTAGCGTCAAGCTAAGAGCAAAACTTAATCCATTCTAGTCGACGATTGATTGATTATATTATTGTTAGACTGATGCGTCTCGTCCGTCAGGGATGTAGATATTCCCCTTTGACACAAACGCTGCTGTTTATATAAGCATAAGCATCCAATTCAAACAGGGCAAAGAGGTGGCAGTGACAAATGGCTTGGTGGTTGTTACTGTGGAAACTGCAGCACATGTGCCAACAGCTGTAATTTAACCACTGCAAGAGTCTTTCATGCAAAGAAAACATCTTGTTGTCATTGTCGCTATCACGCAGAGAAACTTAGTGTTTGGGCTTCACGACTCAACCTCCACAGTACATACCACGTACAGTTGGGTCCATATGTATTTGGACAGAGACATTTTCCTAACTTTAGTTCTATAGATACCACAATGAATTTTGAAAAAAGCATTTCAGATGCAGAGTTCAGACTCTCAGCTTTAATTCAGAGGGTTGAAAAAAATGATAGAAATTGCGTGGAACTAAATCTTTTTTTCAGAAAGCAAACCCTTCGTTTCAGGGACTCAAACGTTACTGGACAAATTCAATAGTTGTCAATAAAATGATTGTAATGTTTTCTAATGTCTAGTACTTGGTTTAAAACCTTTTGTTGGCAATGACTGCCTGAAGTCATGAACTCATGGACATCACCAGACAGTCTGTTTCCTCCTTTTTAATGCTCTGCCAGGCCTCCACTGCAGCAGTTTTCAGTTGCTGTTTGTTTGTGGGCCTTTCTGTCTGAAGTTCATTTTTTTACAAGTGAAATGATCAATTGGGTTGAGATCAGTTTACTGACTTGGCCTTTCAAGAGTAGTCCTCTTCTTTGCTTTAATAAAACTCCTGGGTTGCTTTGGCTTTATGTTTTGGGTCATTGTCCATCTGTAGTACGAAATGACGATCAATCAGTMTGGCTGCATTTGGCTGGATCTGAGCACACAGTATGGCTCCGAATACCTCAGAATTCATTGGGCTGCTTCTGTCCTGTGTCACATCATCAATAAACACTAGTGACCCAGTGCCACTGGCAGCCATGCATGCCCAAGCCATCACACTGCTCTGCTGTGTTTTACACATGATGATGTGCTTTGGATCATGAGCTGTACCATGCCTTCACCAGACTTTTCTCTTTCCATCATTCTGGTAGAGGTTGATCTTGGTTTCATCTGTCCAAAGAATGTTCTTCCAGAACTCTGCTGCTTTTTTAGATGTTTTTAGCAAAGTCCAGTCTAGCCTTTTTATTCTTGATAATTATGAGTGGCTTGCAGCGTGCAGTGAACCCTCTGTATTTACTTTCATGCAGTCTTCGCTTTATGGTAGATTTGGATATGGATAATTCTACCTCCTGGAGAGTGTTGTTCACTTGGTTGGCTGTTATAAAGGGGTTTATATTCTATGATCCATCATTGTTGTCTTCTATGAATGTCCAGGTCTTTTTGCATTGATAAATTCACCAGTGTTTTCTTTCTTTCTCAGCATTTACCAAACTATAGATTTTGCCACTTGTAATATTGTAACAATTTCTTGGATGTTTTGTTTTTTCCTGTTTTTTTGCAACTTAAAGATGGCTTGTTTCACCTGCTTGGGGAGCTCATTTGATTGCATGTTTCTTCACAGCAAAATCTTCCAAATGCAAGCACCACACTTCAAATCAACTCCAGACCTTTTATCTGCTTAATTCAGAATAACATAATGAAGGAATTGCTCACATATGCCAATGAAATATCGGGTCAATTGTCCAATTACTTTTGGTCTCTTTAAAGCAAGATGGGCACATGTTAAGAAGCTGGACTCATAAACCCTTCATCCATTTTTACTGTGGATACACTCAAATGAAAGCTGAATGTCTAGACTTTATATGCATGTCTGATAGATAACTATAACCTGTATATCTTTCAGTAAACACACAAAAAATAAAAACTTTGTGTCAGTGTCCAAATAGGTTGGTCCTTCACAATACATGAGCTTTCAAAGGGACTGCAGTCACAGACTCAGTTATCTGTATTGAAAAGGGAAATAGAAATCAAACACATTTATTTATTTATTAAGTTTGGATAGAAGACTGGTGGGTAAAGTTTGCCTTGTGGTGATGATGATGATAAAATATGAAATGAGAAAAATAAAATCACAGCAGCCACTGGGCAGCACAGAGGACACGGGAAATAAAATTCTACTTTTAAAAATCAAACATGCCTTTACAGCAGTAACACTGATGATGACTCTGATATCTTCTTTTTAAATAAACAGTCTGACCAACACTGGATATTTAGATACAAGTTAGCATCCCTGTCTCACTGAAAATACATTAAATTAAATCCCTCAAAGCCAAAACACTTTGATATTACAGTTGGGTGACCAAGTATTTCTTCTATGTGTGCGTTTATTTGCATTTAAATTGGCCAAGGTGCTTTGAGCATGCTCCACAAATGTGTTGTTTGACCCCCAAGTAAGTGAAAAGCTAAAAAACAAGAGAAGAACAGGCCAACATAGGGAAATGAAAACAACGCCCAATATGAGGTGATACCACTTCTTGTAGCTAAAATGGACAGATTTGGTAGGTAGATTGTCCTCTTACACTTTAATAATGAGACTTAATGAGACTGAATAAAGCACTTTAATAATGGTTTCCATCTACACTACAGAGATGCTCTGGTGATGCCAAAATTTTTTGCTTAAATGTTCATGTATACAGACGACAGCACAGTTAAAGACAGATACAGTTCAGTGAATAAATAGTTTTATCTTTTAAATTACTGCATGTTTTATACTACATATATTTTACACTGCAAATGCATATTTTTGCTTGCACGTTTTCCATATTTATGGTTGATTTTAGGTGGTGCAGCTTTTTCAACATTTACATTAATTCGATTGAGATAACATAACTTGTCTAGCAATAATTATYAATCAGTTTGAGTGGTGAAGCTGTTTTACAATTTGCATTATGTTATTTTGCACAACAAAGTTTTTAAATTTTTTTAATATTTTTTTATTTTTTATTTTTTTTTAGATGGAGCAGCTTTTCTAGCATTTTAGGCCGGCGGCCGCACAATTTTTCTGGTTTCTGCAATAAAATAACTAATTTATTTTAGACAGCACATCTTTCCCTAAATGTACCAAAATTTATTTTAGGTGTTGCAGATTTTAAAATATTTACAATAATCGCCACGGTCGGCTTGTAGTTTCTCTCTTCGTAGAGAAGCTGCCAGCCCACGAGGAAGTACAAAAACAATACAGTGAGAGAAGAAAACCAAAATGGCTGTCATTAAAAAAAATTTTTTTGAATACTCTACAATTTGAATAAATCCTAAACCTTTGTTAGAGAAATTTTTTTTTGATTTGACGCCAAATTTTAATTGAAGACTATTGATCTATATCATCTGTGAGCATTGTAGAATCAGGCCTAAGTTACCAGAGTGACTATGAGTGGACACTTTTTTCCCAAGTTTACTAGTACAGCAGTTCAGTTATAAACACAGTGTAGAGAATCAATACAAGAAAAAAAGTTTTATCTCACAAGTTTTACTGAACCATTGTCACTGGAGGGAGAAGAGACAACTTCATGGTATGTAAAAAGTCAAAGGTAAGGTGGACATTTCWACCCTTACCTTGCAAAGAGAACTGAGGTCAAAGCCATAAGACTGGGCATTTCGAGAGCCTGCATTCATGTAATTCCCCAGCAGCAGTACAAGCTCCAGCAGGCGGCCAAAAGCCTGGCTCTTCCTGACCTCTTCGCACGCTGCATTTACTGCCAGGATGTCTGGACGCAAATTGTTTACATGCTCCTCAAACTGGAGTCGGAAGAGGATGTGGCTGAGACGAGGTCGCAGGCGCTTCACGCTGCTCATCTGTGGGAAGTGGAAAACGTAGACATTCATATGGAGGGGAAAAAAACTATAAGAAATCAGAAGGAAAGCAGGGGAAAATATGATAAAGAAAGAAACCACTTCAGAGAAGAAATTCAAACTTAAAACATTTACAATCACATTTTTGGCACTTCCAGCATTAAGCCGATCTAATTTAGCAGACATTTATGCAACTGGCTTGTAGGAAAGTGTTGCTAGGCAGTAGTAATAGATGCTGGCATTGATCTGATTTGAGCCCCGAGTCTGCTAAGTTAATTCTGGAGTTAGCGTCCATATAGGCCTGGCAGTGGAGGGGGTGGAATATACAATAGGCTGCCTTGGACTACCACTTTCACACAATTAGAGAAAATTGAAAAATATTGCATTGCGCCCAAGACCTGGCCACAACCATAATTGTGTATGTGTAGGGGGTGGGAGGGATGGGGTGCAGGTTCCAATTGTCTAGTTCAAACAACAGCTGGCTGTGCGGTTTGATGTCCTCCATCGAGAGTTTAATTATACCTGCAGTAATCTTATCAAATAACTATTTCAGGGAAGGACTGAGCYAGTGTGTGAATGTGTTTGTATGAGAAAAAATAGACCACAAGAAAAGATTATCGAACAAGAATAACAATAAAGTTGTGCAAAAGAATAAAGTACATTGCTGAAATGAAGCCTAGAGACTGAATAAAATGGAATAAATACATTACTGAGACAAGATAATCAGAAAGAGAAGAAAGCAAACAAACATTTTTGCACTTGCAGTGAAAAACAATGAAACGTTCTTGTTTTCACTGGGACGCTGCACTGACAACACAAGCAGACAAGTTCTAATATGAGAAAATGAAGCGTAGMTTTAAAAAAATGTAGCTCGTGTCATGATTTAATGAGGTGAAATAATGAGAGAAAAACAGTTCTGCTGGTGTAACCTACATATTTCATAAACTTTTGAAATGAWTTTTTTAAAAATATGTACAATGTAGTAAAAAAACAAAAACCTGAGGAGTTTTGGGGAAAAAAAACATGGATAATAAATGAAAATAGATCAAAACAACTGTTTTATTACATTTGGTGCACAATGTTCCCATGATGTGATAAATTTGTGTTTTAGTTCATTCATTGCACAAGATAATTGTACACACACACACACACACACACACACCGGTGCAACAGACCAGCCTGGGCCCTCCTAATGAGGACAGAATTCCCCAGAAAACAGAATCTGTAAGATTTTCTTGGACTGGTTTTGCCATACATTTCTTTATCTAATAGCTCGTGCTTAAAACAACCATTATGAGTACACTTCAGGGAATAAACAGCCTCTCTTCCTTCCCCCTTTAAGTAGTTTCCATTGTACTAAAAGATGCGCAGCAGCAGCTTTACTACACCATGTTTCTTTAATATTTAGATTCATGATCGTAATAAACTACATTTTATGTTCCTACTCTGGGCTAAATGAGTAAATCAGGAAAACTGGAAGAGATAGACTYCTGGACTGGTGGGTCAGGAGAAATAAAAAGTCTCAAAGTGCACCTAAAATATTATGTCTGAGTATAGTGGATAAGGTATTAGATAAGCCTAAAAACCAAGAATTAATGATGGAACTAAATCATTAGAAGGGTTGCTGGATTAGCTGGCAGGGGTGGTCTATTCCTGTGTTCAAGCTGAAACTAAAACTCATTTATTAGTGCAGAGTCCTACAGGTTAGAGATGGTTAGTGTGTTACCACCTGACCCAACAGACCAGAGCCTCTCTGTGCTCCTGGGCCTAATCAATTACAAATTAAGCCCTGCATAAATAAAAACAATAAGAATTAACCTGAAAAACAACTGGAGTCTTTCAGCAAGGCAAATGTGCATAAAGAGCAGCTATGAGTGTGTGAGAGGCTAATTTCTCGTAATGACAAAGGTTAAGGCTGATTTTACAATCTTTGCAAATCCTTACAAATAACAAGGCAGAAATGATATCCAGTCAATACTGTATGTTAAAGATCTCACAGCCCTAAAAATTACAATGCTTGTTTTTAGCTCTCACATCTTAATTGGGTTGGGGTTGGATTGAAAACAGTTAAAAGGTTCTGCAGGTAAGATGTGGTGCTATTGGGGCACATAGAAAAACACCCAACCTCACCCTTTTCATTCAAAGTCTGTTGGTCAAAATATAACGGCAAAGAAAAATGTGAACAACCTCTGGTAGAATGGTTTTCTTTTCRCCCATCTGGGTTAAGTAGAAACATGGAACTGCAAAGTGGCACAACAAGGCAGAGGGTGAAGAGCGCGTCCTTTAAAGCTTTTAGATAAATACAAAAACGACAAGATTTGACTTGAATGAAAGCAGTTTTAAGAATTCTTCAATTAGATACAAGAGTAAGGGAAATCATAAGACTGCACAACATATTGTAAATGTAAAGTCACACTAACTGTGAGCACAATATGKATATCACAAAGAGCTGCAATCAATCAAAGACTCATAGTTCAAGTCCCATGCATTGATGTTCTGCATGAATAGAATATATTTYGTCAATCCTACAGATTCTGAGTGGCCTTGATGCCGACATCATGACATAAGAGAAAGTAAAGAAACTGAAATTGATATTATCATTGTAAAATTAAACAACAATCTCAGACAAAGCAAGTTTGTCTAAGAATGCACTGTTCCTGAAATCAAGTAAAACASTTGTGATACAGATTTTCCCAGCTATTTAAATTATTATTATTATTATTAAGATATTCCCAGCTATATAAAAATGATGATTTATCAGGTTTCGCACAGATCCTGAGATGCATCAGGACATTTCGCACAGATTGTTTTTACAACMCATTTGTTTGAAGACTCACTACAGCCACACACTGAAACGTGCAGGACAGAGCTCAAATAAAGTGCGAGGGTGGTGGTTATTGAAAATAGCAACTCTGAAATGCATGTYTTTGCACAACAGTATGTTTGTTTTTTTCTTTGTGATGGCTTATTTCCAAAGCTGAAAGTGCAATCCTCACCGGACCAACGCAGGTTTAGTATATGAACAGTTTTTTCTCGGTTTGATTTCTCCCTGATGAACAATACAAACAAGCTCCAATCCCTCCTCTCAATCACCCTGATGCATCTTACTGGTATGAAAAAAGGAGACAAGAAGTAGATTATTGTATGTTTTTGTCAGTATCTCAGTCGCTTGAAAGACAAAATACATAAAAGCTGCCACACAGCTCAGGCATAAATCTAAATAAGTCTCCTTTGGAATGTCTTTTTAAGAAAGTGATGCAGACATAATAATGTAGCAAGAGCTGCTCTTTTAAAGTGCATAAATTAGTCCACAGGTGTCCTGGCTTTCCTCCTATCCTTTTAAAAAAACTGAATTTTAAGAAGCTCCTGGAATATGATAATCATATGAAAGTGCTCAGTGTGTGCATGTGTGTGTCTGAGTGTGTTTTTATAAAGACACTGAGAAAGAAAAGCACATGCAAAACAAGTTTACATTACCATAAAATTAATGAAGTAACAAACGTGTTTCCTAAACCTGTGCAGGCATAATTATGTTCTGTTTAACTATTCAATACAACACATTGTTGATAAAAAAAAAGAGTAGAACATAAGAAGTCTTTCAATAAAATGAATTAGAAGAGGAGGGGGCGACATCATGCCTGATTTTGAGTATTTTCCAACATATTCAACTAAAGGAGGTGCTCTGCTTGTGCCGGTTCTTAAACTTAAAGGCAGTTAGTTGGTGTTGAGCTGACAGGTTGTGTGTGTCTGTCGGTGTACCCGTGTGTTAGAAGATACTCACCACAACCCCAAACTGRTCAGGCTCTGACAAATTAGAGTACTCGTTTTTATATTTGGTCAGTGCGTTCAGCTGCTCCTGCTCTGGGAGGTGCTTTACAAGGTTCTGCAAAAAACAAAAGAAAACAATGAAATAAAAGAACAATTATGACACCAGGTGTGCTTTATTACATTAAATACACTTTGTTATATCACACCATGACTTGAAATCAACACTATGCTTAGATCAGCCAGTCTAAAAGAGAATGTCTTTTGTTTCTACGTCACACTGTAAAAAAGATGATTATTCTGTCAAATTATAGGGTTTGTTATCAATCATTTATTGCAACTCAAAAGAAATTATAGATATTCAGTAATTATAGATTAAATTCCCTCAGTAGGGTGATCAGGTGTTCTGCATTCTGCAGGACTGCACTCATTTCCCTTGTCTTACAAATCAACACATTTACAGTTTGATAAGTTTTCAGAAGTCAGTGCTGTATGACAAATGCTTATTAAAGCCTGGATTATCCAGTGTCTTTGAAGAAAGTGGTGAAGGTTCTCACAGAGGATTGCCCCGTATGGCCAAAAGTCTTTGGCCGTGTGTGTTTTTTGTTGAATCCAGGTGTTTAAGTCAAGGTTTGAGCTTGATTCCTGATCCACATGTATGAGCAGTTCCYAGGCACAAAGAGAGGACTTTCTACAAACGGTTTGGTATCGACCTCAGGCCAATCAAGCATTTCTGGGACAAACTGCAACAGAAATTCACATCCAGACTTTCTCCCCCAACTTCAGTGTTTGACTTTAAAATGTTACAGTATATGGCGAAAACTGGGGACAAAGTCCCACAGAAACACACTTGAGTCGAGCTGAACAATTTGGTATCAAACCTTTGTTGTGTAACTTTTTAAAAAGGAAGTATCAATAAAAGTTTCCAGAGGTCATCAAAGGTGTCTGTATGTGTGCCTGTGGGCAGTTTAGTTCAGCTGTTTGCCTACATGCAGGCTGTTTTCTTTGTGAAGAATCACATTGCTAATGTAGGCTGATGCATTGTCCCTCTGTAAACTCAACTATTCCACCGTTTGCTTTGATTTTGTAATTGTGSGGAGGGGCTGGCTGACATCTGGAAACTTCACTCAGGTCAGAAACACCCTCAAAGTTTGTAGAAAACCTTCCAAGAGAAATGGAAGTTATTAAGAGCTGCAAACTGGGAGCTAACTCCATACAGCTCTTCTTGGTGTGATGGTCAGGTGTGGACCAGTCAAACTGAGGACAAATGGGGTGAAACACAAGTTAACTTGTCACAATCTCTGCTGCCTTTACCTCCACCCCACTGGGAGCATTCAGAAACAGTGTGGTCCCAAAGAAACTAGGTGTGTTTCTGCAGACTCTCGTGGAAARGTAGCTGCAATGATTACTGGAATGAAAATGAACAAGCAGAACTGGTGTTTTGTGGRGCTTATCTAAAGTAAAAAATCAGGTTGGAGTTTTATGCACAACTGTAAAGATTTCTACGTCTATAAACAGAGAAAATATTTTGTTAGAAGCTACATGCTAAAGCAGAAAACYTAAAATTAAGAGGAGCATTTGTTTGGAGTTTAGGTGCTGAAATTATTCTGGTGATGAGATGAGCTTTATAATMTATAAAATAGAAAACAATGTACTTGAATTTTTATTTTTCTGCTTTTYTAATGCATATGCATTGCAAAACAAGAAAACTAAACTATGTTGTATGGGTTAAATGAACTAGAGTAGCTGAATTTGTTGGTTTGGATCTGGTCATTCTAAAAGAAAATCTGATGTTTTCTCAAGTGAATATTTCCCTCAAACAAATCCTGCTTCTGTGTGCCAAATATCAAAGTTTCCAGTTAAGTTTTGTTCCTGTTGCCTGGAGCTAAATCAAATAATTGCATGTCTAAAACTAACATTTTTTATTGATGCATCATAATTGAATTTGCTTTAATGACTATTAATTGATCAAATGAATTATTCAATGTGTACATCTGTAGCCAAGGTTTGTTTTTATTTGTTTCAACTCAGCTTGAAAACTGTGACAGCTGAATAATCAAAAGCTTTCAGAAGCATTCATTAACCTCTTCAACACAAGTTGGTGCAAAAAACATGAGAAAAAAACCCAAAGTTAATTTTTCTAACAGACTTTTAATACAGATGTGTTAATCTTACTATTTATACCAACATATTTTTATACTTTGTTATCTTATATGCTATGGATAATGTGTTTTATAATTATCTTGTGATAACTCCTGTTGGTAAAATTAATTGAATATCTAATCAAAAAACAAAATGCACAAAAGTAAATCGCACCCAATTACTTTGCTCTAATTATTTATTATTATTATTGTAGAACACATAGAGATGACAATTATCAGTGAATCAAAAATGTCCATTTTACTGCAGGTATAATTACATTTTTTTCTCATGGTGCCTATCTCCAGCGGTCACTGCTTGAGGGGCAGGGGACATCCTGGACAAGTCTCCACTTTGTCACAGCGACAACGAAACAACTAACCATCTACCCTCTCACTCACATCTATGGAGCATAGCTTTTATTTATTGTAAAGTAACAACAAAGAACATAAAAAAACCATACAAAAGTAAATTTAATTTATTTCTTTGATCCAAAGACTCTGAAGTTCATTTAAATGTACCTGGATTTTTTTAAATTACCTCTAAAATTAAGACATGTAACAAATGAACTTTCTTTTAAACATGTCCAGTAGTGAAAGGAGTGTTATATTTGGAAACAAACTATCTAATCCAATCATTTTGTACATTTAACAGGTAAAAATGGATTATTACAAGGGTTTGAGATTACCCTGGTGGAATTCCAGACAGAATTAGCACAAAGCTGAATGTAAACATCAACCAGTCAAAAATGACCAATGAGAGCTACAAACTAGAGAATCATGACTCACTTGTTTCCTGAATCAGGAATTCTTCATGTCCTACATCTGAAATATTTGTTCATGCAGTTTCCTTTAGCTGGAGGTGACAAACTGTAAAATCTGCTATCAAATCAATCTTTTTTCTTTACTTGTTTGTTGATAGATTTCCTGTGTTCTTTAAGCACCGTGCAGCTGTACTGTATGTTTACAGATGGCCAAAGCTGCGGCCTGGAGCTACACACAGTTTTGAGGTAGACAACCAATCAAGACAATAGGCAGGGGCTGGGGCCTGAACCTGACCAAGTGTGTAGGAGAAGAGCAGCACTAGAAATCCAATTCCAGCCTCAGGTGAAAAGTTGCTCGTAGTCAGACGAGTTCGTTTTTGACATTCGTTCCGTCTCGGAGTTGAGTATGACCAGGTTTACTGTAGGCGGCTCAAGGAATTCATCCACTTGAGTTGTGAACGAAACAGAAGTTTTAAGTATTTTTCACAACTTTGGGCAAAACTCGTCTTACCTGGATCATAGGTTCGGTGAGCTGCTCTTCATCCACCTCCACTATCATACGCCGGATTTCCTGATAAGGCATTCGAAAGGAACCCAGGAAGATGGCTAAAACAGAGAAAAATAAAAACTATGGTTTATAAAAGATAAAAGATAAATCAATGTCGCTTTAGTTTCAGACGATGGTTCATAAAAAAGGTTGAGAAGAAATAAAGCAAAGAATGATACAAAACACATCAACTCGAGACTAAATCAGACAAACTGTTTTGGGACATTTGTTTTTAAAATCAGAATGGTCTGGTAACGATGAGACCCTAAAGCAAATGATGCGATAAGGCGTGAAATTATAAAAGCCTGGCAGAATAAATTATTCTAGCCACTGGAATCCTCAAAAAAAGAAGAAAAAACTCTGGTAAGATGATGTAGATCTTGAAAGAAGATTGAAAATATCTAGAGACATCAGTTCCACATGATTTAAAGATGAACCAGAAATATTGCTCCAAGACAAATTCTGAAATCAGATTGAGCTTCTCCTCCTCCATCACTGTCACAATGTACAATATATCACAGCTAATTACACAGAAAAGTTGCTTTTCACTGCAACAGTTATACTTCACCCACTAGCAAGAGGCTCATTTTTCTCAATAAATAAATGTCTAGGTATAATTTTTTGCCTTGTTCATTCGTTTTATCTACTTTAAAACTTGTGTGGATATTGAACAATTTTCCTGGTTTTACAGTGTTGTAATGACAGAAACTTTAGTTCATCATAGCTCATTAGTTGGAATAAATTTGCACTTAATTTTAAGATTAAAGTATGAGTCTAACAAAAACAAAAGCCTCACATCCTCATTACCAACCTCAGCTAAAGCTTTTAGACCTTTTCCCCCGTATGGCCGAACGCAGAGTCAGCCTAGCTAATCTCACCTTTTATTTCATCCTAACTCCTGCCCTATCATTTCTGCTGCATGATTTATCACTGTTACTGGGCTGATTAGTCCCATTTTATTTTAATACATGAAACAAAGGTCAGAGCTCTCCTTGATATAAGCCAATGAGGTGCAAAGATCTGAGAGTGCTTAAGAGATCAGCAGGTTCCTCATTAATGCCGGGTGCTTTTAAAACGATCATTTTGAGGCCAGGCATACATGTGTGAATGCATCTGTGTGTGTGTGTGTGTGTGTGTGTGTGTGTGAGTGAGAGAGAGAGAGAGAGAGATAAACAGAGGGAGGCGGAGAACGAGGCAGAACGAGTGGGAACAGGACAGATCAATGTGATCATACCCTGTAGCCTTTTTTTTTCTTCTCTTCTTAATGGATCCTTAACATTGTTAATTAGCACAGTGTGAAGAGATGACTCATTGGCATCAATGGCTAGGTTCACATTAAGTGCTGTCTTGTAATAACTGCTATGGCAACGAGCAAAGGCGGAAAACCAAAGGCAAAAAGTCTCGACACCCCTGCTTTGTGTGTTTGTTGTTAATAGTACAGTAAATCCAAGATGAACAGATCTGCAGTCTTTTTTGAACAAAATTAGCCTATGATCACTGTTAATATTATAATGTTACACTTTGAAGTAATAAAGAAAAACAAAACGGACCTTTATGCAAAGGTTTCTGAACCCCAGGGAATTTCAGTGCTGAATAACTTTTACCAAGGCTTCAAACATTAATTACGGTAGTTTGTTTATTTCCCCAAGTAAAAGGTTGTTTACAGTCTGTCACAGTCATTAGGAAAGGCCCAGGGGACAGGAATTCAAAGCTTTAGAAATGCTCTGACTCCTTAAGTCTTGTCCCAACAATAAGCCATGGACCTCTGGCACTCTGCATGCTGAAGGAACTGATGCCCATTAAGCAAGAATATGCCATAAAATAAAATAAATGCACTACTAGAAAGATGTTCTTTTAGGCTGGGAGGTAACTGAGAAACTGCAGGAGACGGGATCACTAAAACGATGAATCAAAACCAATGTATCAACTGTACACTGGAGACTTTAGGGAAGATGTACAATAAGAATTTAGAGTGGGGATGCATAATTCTGATGCGTGATACCGACCTCTATGCTAAAACCTAAGAATAAGCATTACAAAAGCAATGTATGGACATAAGAAGTTCTCAGAAGGACATATTTTCAAATAAAAAACAAGAACTTAAAGATTTTTAGCTAAATGCAAAGAGCTGTAATAAATTATTGCATCAGTAAATGCTGTGTGAACTCAAAGGTAAACTCCAGTATGATTTTACTTTAAAAAAAATTGGGCAGAATAAAATTTATTACGCAGTTTTTTTAAATGTAATTCAATTCTTTGCCAAAACCAATCAATATGATCACAAAAAGAATGTAACATGCAGGACTCAACATTTGTGAGATAAAAGGCAAAAGAATGACAGAAATGCTTGCTGTACTTCAATAAAAAGCCACAAAGAGTCGTATAAATGTAAATCAGGACAGGAGTGGGCTGAGAGGAAACGGATACTCACAGAGATTTTGTGCAATCTTGGGATCGAGCACCTTGAGCTCTTTAATTCTCTTCTTTATGGATTTCTTATCCTCCAGATCCTCCTCTTCTTTTTTAGCTGAGGAAGACAGAAATACTGAAGTATTATACAAAGACAAAATTTACACAAATTCATGCACTTACTGTAGTGCTGACATAAGGACGACGAGCAGAAACTAAAGGATAAAGGAGAACAACTTTGCTGTGATTATCAAGGTGTTAAATAATAAAAATGGACCAGGATGAAAACGTTTCTAAAATTAATTTCATTGGAAACTTATTGGCCTCTCCTTGGGCTGCTACCTCATCGTGGTGGAGGGGTTTGAGTGTCCCAATGATCCTAGGAGCTATGCTGTCTGGGGCTTTATGCCCCTGGTA
>NW_013953222.1:88678-94826 GCF_001266775.1 Austrofundulus limnaeus
GGTATGGTATGGTATGGTATGGTATGGTATGGTACGGTATGGTATGGTATGGTATGGTATGGTATGGGGTTTATTACAATTATTCTATTTAGTTTTTTGTGGTATTACATAAATGTAATCAGATTATATATTAAATGATTTTACTTATGTTTAACCTATGAATTTAATTTTATTATCAAATCCCAAACTATGCCAAAACTAATGAGTATATATCATATTAATTATAAAAAAAAATATTGTGTAAAAGTTTACTTGCTCTGGGTCATTACACAAACAAAAATGACCAAAAAAATTAAAAATAACACAGAACAGCTGTCAGCCAGTGGGCATCATTCTTTTGCCCTCCCATGAAGACACCTGTATGACTGTCTGTTTGCCATTTAGATCAAGCTCTATTATTCAACACCTTGACTGTAGGGACTTAGAGTGCAGCAGTGTGTAGGAGGGTCTTATGCGCCTTGAGAGCAGAGGCAAAGAGTTGTGACAGGTAGATAACACCTGGATGAATAATTCAAGTTGGCATAAGCGAGCTGAGGCAGTGACAAGAGAGAAAACACAAGACGTGAATAAATCATCAGTGACGGGACTAATAGACCAAACACAGGGGAGGACAAAAGTGATAACATCTCCAGCTACTTCCTGCTCGGGCTCTAATCATTACAACAATCTTGTACATGAATACTGCAGGTCTTACTAGACATACTAATGTAAAAGGATGTTACCATGTGCTGTTTTATCATGCAGAGAAATCAGTACTCTGGTTTGTTTAGTATGCCCGAGACATTCACCTAAACTCAAAAAAGCAGAAAATTTTACAACAAGGTTTTACAAACCTCGCTCTGCTCAAAAGCACTGTCATTTCTATGCCTAGCACCACACTAARACTTGTGGCCAAATTGCCACAGTCATGTGCAAGCTGGCATGAAGGGAAAAAGAAAAGAAGTGGGGAAGAAAAAAAAAGGTGGTAAACGTAAACATGCAGTCCAGTAGTTGGAAATAAACGGTTTGGTAGGATAAATAATTATTTCACCAAAATAAAACAGCTCAATCAACTACATAACCAATGATTGAGAGATTACAATCAGAATAAGTGCAAAAGCAGATATATTTAAAATCTAACCTGTTCTCAGGGAACCAAAAGTAAGAGCAACTCTGTTGAGCAATTCTGGCTTCGAGTACTTGTTCTCATCAGCCAAGACCCAGAAACAGCCTTCTGACAAATCCTGAGGTCGAATCTGAAAGCAGAAAAACATGCAGTTAACACAGCAAATACAGTACATCTGTACTGCCTGGAGGGTGGAATCTGTTGAGAGTCTGTCAGCCACACTACAACCTGTGATAGTGCTCAGAACTGTGAGAAATTTTAAAAAAACAACATTTGTGTGTGCACATATAGTAACAAAAAACATGTCCAGTAGGATTGATTTGATTGTTTAAAGTTCTTTTGAATACTTTTTTTCAAAAAGAACTCATTTCATCTGAAAAGTTTCAAAGCACCACTTACACAAAATAATCACTTACAGAATATTAAAGACTTAGAATTAATAGTATAATTTGTCTACTGGTTCATGAAATCTTTTCCTAACACTACTTGCAAACAAATACACATATCCACATGGAAAAAAGCATTGTAACAATCATTGAAAAAAAGATTCAAAACTATATCACCTATCTACAATTGTACTGATTTTATCCATTTSCTCTTCAAATCTTAAGAGGCACTTTAATGAAAAAAAAAAAAATCAAAGA
The DNA here is from genome assembly GCF_001266775.1 of Austrofundulus limnaeus. NCBI lineage: Eukaryota > Metazoa > Chordata > Actinopteri > Cyprinodontiformes > Rivulidae > Austrofundulus > Austrofundulus limnaeus. Next base: position 90,428 of record NW_013953222.1, read on the forward strand.
AACCCACTGAAAAAAAATGGAATCTGTCAGGAATCACTGATACGTGTTAAAAAATGTAAGTTCGCTGAAGCACATGTAAAAGCACTTGTAATTTCCTTTTTCCTAATTGCCTAAAGATGGTTATCAAATGACCTTAGATCATGAGAGTTAGATTAAAAAAAACAAAAGACTTGGAAAAAATTTGAAGYAAAAAAAAAGAAAATACAGTATTCAGTTTTAAAGCAAAACTGCAGCTTCATTCAGAACTTCTATACGGAGCAAAAGCAGCTCTTATCAGAGTAACTGTGGTCATCCTTCGAAATGATTTCATCAACAGAGCACACAAATTAGCTCTGAAAGACAGACGGGTCTCCAGACTTTACGCTGGGCTTGTGAATGGAAATCTTTTCTGTGACAGCTCAGAGGGTATGAAAGACACTGCACTATATAACAGGGAGAAAGAAAACTGATAAGAAAAATCTTTTGCACAAATGGGGCCCGGAGGAAATCAAGATGCAATTGTTGTAGCTCAGACGGGGCCCAGCATGTTGGGAATGAATTTGYCCAAGGTCATCGCAGTGCGTGTATTTTTCCTGACAGTGCAACGTTGCAAAGGAAGATGACATTTGTAAATGTGCAAGGAATGCCTGTAAAGACATGAAAATACAACCTGACAAGATCGCTTTCCAGAAAATTGGCAAAAGGGGACAATTCTAGCTTTGTGACAATCGATAGCACACTGCTACAATCATGCATGGGTTCACAACAGGAAAAGTGAAAACTGTGACCTGACAAAGTGTGGTGGCTGATTTGAATCTAAAACACCTCAGAGAAAAATATGCACTGCAGCAAAGAAAAGTTAGAGAAATGGGAAAAAACTGCAACAAAGGAAGTATTTTGGTTTAAAAATGTATTTGATATTTTAAGTTTTAGACCAACAGAAGGCAAAAAAATGTTGTAATTAGGCTTTTCTTAGGTGAAGTGAAATACTAAGAAAAACTCAAAAGCTTTCATGTGTGTTTTTTTACTCTACAGTAGTGAAAGGTACTCACTGCAAAGTAAAAAAGCAAACCTAAAATTGGATTTTCTTAAATTTATAAAATGGTGCAGTTTTACTCCAGTAATTTTGGAGACATTTTATTCTGACATGTGGTTCCAGACTTTTATATAAACACTTCACTCAAAAAATCTGAGCTTAAATAAACACCAAAARATCAAAAATGTGACTTCTCCATACTAAATGGCTTTTCCATGGAGTCACATGGAGGCAGGGCTTAAAAGCCTGAATTTTGCCTGAAACTCTCAGACTGAAGAAGTCTCTTGGAGGAGAGACGAAACGTTTCATTAGAGAAGAACCCGTCCAGAAGACCTATACAATTTTTTTTCTTTTTGCCTTTCCATGGATTTTCCATAGTTGACCTATTTTCAGTTACTTTGGCCATTCCCCTAGGTAAATAAGTTGTTTGCACATTTTACTTAAAACTTTTTAAGGATACATTTACTGCATTGCAATAAGTGCCTTCAACGAGAAAGCATGAAGCCAGTACTGTGTGATGGCCTGTTTTTCTCAAACTGTTTGCAGGAAACAACAAGAAGTTTCCAATATTCCAGAAGAAGTTTCAAAACAGCTAAAACTTTCACCATACGCRGACGTCTCATTCAGTTATGGCACATCCTTCTTGTGCCTTTCTACAAAGTTCACTTGAAAATTTGAACATATGTTGAAGTTTCTTAAACACCTGTACCGGTGTAATTCTTAGAGCAAGTTATTAATCAAAGTAAGATCTAAAACCTCTTGTGGTATCAACTATTATCACTCTGCAGAGAGCAACATCTGCAGCAGTATCAAGAAGGTTGCTTCAAGAAAAGCATCTAATCATCTGTTACTTTAAATCTTGGCACAGAAGTTAAAAAAATATGTTGTTTAATACTTGGAAAACATCTGTACTGTTCAGTTGCTGCCAAAGAAACATCAGGAACAAAACAGAAGCAGAGAATTAGGACACTAGACATGCCTGGCCTGAATTTTTACTTTCTTGTTGAAAAGTTTTGGGGGGAAAATATATTTAAAAAAAATCACAATCCAGACCATAAACATCACTTATAACTCATTTTAGTTTAAAATCACACTGATTAAAATGTATTTAATAATGCGTCAGAAGTTATTTCTCAAATGAACATGRTCTTTTTCAGCCTTGTGTTCCAAGAAACAAAAATAAATAAAATCTGAATCTATCTTCAGAATGCTGAGCAGAGTCTCACCTTGGACCAGTTGAGGCGCTTCATGGAGGTCTCCAGCTTGAACTCCTTCTTGGGCCTGAGGCCAAAAGGCAGCGTGTGGTTGGTGGGTGAGCCAAAGGCACCTCCAAATCCTAGAGGAGGCGGCGGCGGGGCACCGAACGGAGGAGGAGGCACTCCTGGTGGAGYAGGTGCACCTGTGTAACCAGGTAGGGGCGGGGGAGGAGGTGGGGGAGGGGGAGGAGGAGGAGGAAGAAGGGGAGCTGGCAACCCTGGTTTAAGAGGAGAGGCCTGGGGACCAGATGGTAATGAAGACGGTAATGCTCCACTCTTGGGTGGAGGTACGYCTCCAAACTGAACACATAAAACACAAAAAAACAGAAATACATTCGTGTACAGGTTACTGCTTAAAACACAAAAGGCAAATATTCCAATTTTATATTAAAATATAACAGTAAAAAATACATTTTTGTAAAAACATTTGAAAAAACTCATTTAATTTAAAATCCTGGTAAAACCTTAATCATTAAATCCTAAAACCTGTAGCTTTGGGCTCTGTGCCCATCCAACTTCGTCCAAATTCAAACTACCAAAACTCAGAAAATCTAAAATAAATGAGCAACACTTGTTTTAATTAGCTCTTGGTACCAGTCTCTGTAAAAGATTCAACAGAAGAACATAATAACCAAACAGCTCACTAAACCGAGTGCACGGTTCTTAACAAGAGGGTGAGTTTCTGTCTCAAGGCAAGAGTCCAAGAATCTGGGGGTCTTGTTGATAAGTGATGGAAGGATGGATGGAGATGGATCAACAGATTGGGACTACATAAAAATTTATTTTTCCACACTTTCTCTTCCATTTTCACTATCATCTAAATCAGAATGTGGTTTAAATCAAGGCCAGTGAGAGTCTGTTGAACTGACCATTTATAATACTAGTGTGCAGAACATGAATGCATGTTACTCAAACATAATGACCTACGATTTACTGCAGTCCAAGCAGCCCTCTGTAAAATTGATATTGTGCTCACTGATGTTGCAATGACTATAAATCTGTTATATTGTACGGCCCCAGTATGGATCATGACCGAACAAATGAAATCTCTGGTATAAGCAGCTAAAATTGGCTTCCTCCATAAGTTGGTCAGGTTCAGTGTTAGAGATAAAGCGAGGAGCTCCATTCCTCCAGGGATGCTCAGAGTAGAGTTACCGCTCCTCCTCATCAAAAGGAGTCAGATGGTGGTTCGAGCATCTGATTAGGATGCGTCCTGAATGCCTCCCTCTAGAGGTTTTCCAGGCACATCCCACTTAGAGGAGGCCCAGAACTTTATGTCAGGATTATATATCCTCGCTGCCCTGGAAGCTGGAGAGTGTCGCTGGAGAGGGGGATGTCTGGTCATCCCTCCTGGACTTGTCTCTACAACCCAAACATGGCTAAAGCAGCAGAAAATGGATGTATGGATGCTTTGATTAAGTTCAGCAATCTATAAAGAAGATTGTGACTATAGGACCGTGAAGATGAACAGCAAAAGTGAAAACTTAGAAAAGTGTTATTTTCTATGTTTTTATTTTAAGTTATTAAGGAATATTTACAACATTCCGAATAGTCAGGATTGAGTAACTTCAAGTAATTTTAGGTAAATATATTTTTCAGTTTTCCTTCAAAATGACCTTTTCTTTGGGTCCACGTCAGTACGGTGAGAAAAATCACAATACTTTCTTTAAATACTTTGACAGACCCAAGGTTACATTTGACACAGCTAGTGTTCACCGCTGATGGCAGTGAATTTCCAAGTTTTATTTTAAGTGAAGGGAAATGTTCAACAACTAATGCAAATGTTCTATAAAACACAGCAACTGAGATTACAGACAAAAGAAGAATAAAAGCCAACATCTGTCAGTTAGAACAGAGATTCTTAACCTATGGGCCYCGACCCACAAGCGCCACCTTGAGGGCCTCAAAAGAACAATGGTTTTTAACTTTGGGCCYCAGAGGGCCGTGGGATCGCACTGATTTTGAACAAGGTGTAATACACTTTCTCACCACTAGTAGCAGTAGTACTCGACTTAGTTGTTTAACAACTTTTTTAATTTGTAGAAGAACCGTAGAAACCTGCTGAGAATGGAAACTTATTTTAAATGAAAAGTAGAAGCAAAAATGAAAGTAACTCATCAAAAAACAC
>NW_013953222.1:94926-100283 GCF_001266775.1 Austrofundulus limnaeus
AGCCTGAGTGGTCTGTTGACTGACCTTTGTATTTGTTCAAATAATTGTTATGGGCAGGTTACAATATAAAAATGTTTGTTAGTTATGATAGTTTAGTTATGATGTAAATACAATAAAAATTAAACCAAGATTTAGATTAGAATAATTATCATTTTGATACATACATTGGTACGGTCTGACTGGGCCTCGTGTCACTTTATGTTCAACAAATTGGGCCCCGAGGTCAAAACGGTTATGAAACCCCTGAGTTAGAACATACAGCATGAATTCCTTTCAAATAATCAATCTGTTGCAGATAACACAGGTGAGTTGTCAAGCAATGGCAATATGTTCATAAACAGTTCCAGTTCTGTTCAGAATATACCTACAAGGAATTTCTCCTAAAGTTTAAAATCTAATATAAATGGGCCTCCAAGCTTTGTAAATTGTATCACAGAGAGCAAATGACTTATTGATCCATGTGCAAGTTTTTGATTAAAGATGCACACTAAAGGTCAACCACGGGCCCTTTTCTGCCACCGCCTTTACAGAAAAAGAACACCTTCATTGAATACACGAGCATGCATACCTGTGTGAAGGCGAGGATAAGGCTGAAAAATAAGTGGACCGACAGAGACGGAAGAACAAAGCATGCGTGTCTATGTACCTCCGCTGGCTAAACACACCGTCACCATCTGAACCAAGGTACTATTTGAGTATTCACTCTGTGTTTGCGCTCTGAAATTGAAAAATTATCACAAAAAAGAGGGAAGTTCTCTTCCCCTCTCTGTGTGTGTGTAGTTATCTTGCAGCACCAGGGTGTGGGAGTAACTCTCTGGAGTAATTGGAGGAGGGGTGAGGCTGAAGGGGTTGTCAGAATAAATTGCTTTTAGAACAATTTCCTCTTATGGGATAGAGATCAGAGAATTAGAAATGGCCAACATGGAGGACCGGTCAGTGTTCTCATTAGACTTAGTGTCAGCTAGCCAGCAGAGCAGCCTCCATGTCAAGCCAAACTGCAGGGTCCAATGGATAAAACCTCTTCCACTGTTCCCACACAGTGCCCCGAAAGACAAAAACATCTCATCACGAAAAGGAAGAAAGGAAGTTGAATTGCAATTCTGTGCTAGAATTATGAGCCTACGTAGAGTGATTACAGCTAGAATTTTTATCATCCCACCTCCTTTAAGTACAAAAAGACACTGAAACGTCTCAGCACATCACATACCTGAGACCTGAAGGCCTGCAGCTCTGCTTGGAGTTCAGCTGTTTGCTCTTCGTACCTCACCAGCTGAGCTTGTGCCTCCTGTCTGCAGAGGAACTCCTCATCAAACTAAAATAAAAAACACAAATTTAATAACACCAACACCTCTGATAATGAAGTAGGGGAAATTTTTGAATCCTTTAAGAATCACTGATTCATGACTGAAGCTGCTCCTGCAAAAAACCATGTTTTTTAATTTTTGTTTCATTATTTTTAGGTCAATTTTTAAACCTATAACTAATTTAAAGAATGTTTCAATGTCTGCTCTGATACTTGTAACTTCACGCCTTGTAGTGTTTGCTTCCTAGTGATTATGTTATCTTAACAGTTATTAACTCATACAATAAGTCATAATATTGTAATTTCCAGACTATAAGTCACTTTTTCCATCATTTGGCTGGTCCTGCAGTTTATACATTTTTTCCTCTTCATGACACATTTTTTGACTGATGCTGTAAAAGCTTAGTTCATACTGACTGACAGAAACCAAGGAGTAAACATTACTGTCTGCAGCCACGACTCGTGACAACTACAATATGTCATTCCTGTCCAGTAAAAAAGTAATGTGCAGCCCAAAATGGTAATCAAGCAGCGAAAATAAAGTTTGGAGTGAATGAGAAACTTGTGAGGTTACACTTTCTGCACTGAAGAATTGAAAAAAAGCTAATTGCGTGATGTGGAATGGGATTGGTAAACTTACTGGTAACTTGCTTGTTGGAATGCATTTTTATTTTATTTGCAACACAACAATTACAGAATTCACCAAACCTGAAGGAAAAGTACCGAAGACCGTACCGGACCATCCAGCAGTACGATGCTAATGACAAAAAGACAGTAAGCTATTGGCTAATGCTAGCTGTTGTTGCATCCTAGGAAGTATGTTCTGCATATTATTCCAGATTAAATGTCTGTTCTGACGCAACCTATAGTCTGTAAAGTATGGTAAATACCTAAATGTTGTGTTTTTCTCTTGTCCTGGTGGGAGTGTGGATATGCAACAGAGGTAAAATCGAAACAATTTTATTTGTCAATACTTGCCTTCTGTGCCAGTTCTGAGGCTCTTTGTTCAAACTCATCAATCCGAGCTTTGTCCACACACACCTCTGAAAACAAATTGTTGTTAATGAATTATGAATAATTCACTATATATATATATATATATATATATATATATACACAGTCAAAGAGTAGAAGCATTAAACTTGCCTAAAAGGTGGCTGAAGTCAACATCCAGGCGCTTGCGGTAACTGAAGTCTGGGTCGGTGCCACTGCGGTGCAGCACGATCTGAGAGACACACTCGTCAATGATCTTAAAGTACTGAGGCCTGGGAGTGGACATGAGATATACAGGACAAACAAAGTGAGTAGAAGAAAACTTACTTGAAAAAGAACATTAAGAATATTAATACATGGGTTTCTGTTCTTGTGACGGTGCAACAATTCATCCGTTTATTTTCCACATCAATGGTTTTTCTTGTGGCTGCTCAGGGGTCACCACRACAAGCAAACCCACACCAAAGACATATATTACAAGACTGCAGCACTGACCYCCGAGCTACTGTAGCCCCCATTTTCCACACAGTTTCGTAAATCAATCAAATTAATTCCTCACTATTCGGCCAAAAGTTGCATTGAAAACAGCATTAAGACTTTCCTCATGAGTTCAGAGAAGTTCAACCTTCTTTCATGAAATCAACAAGTTTTCCAACAACTAGTTGCATCATTAGCCATATTACTACTTTGATCAACACACTTGCAGTTACTTTGAAAGCATTTCATGAGTACAAAATAAATATTAGCGAAGCAGTTATCGTCAAAATACACACACAAGTCTTACTAATGTGAGCATTATTTTAATGACATGGTAAAATGAGTAATGCATATTTAACAATGCTGAATATTAGGGACGAAATTACCTTTAACTCCATAAACGCAATAATCRTATAATAACTGAGAAACTTCCATTAGCAAAAAAATATGAGTTTTATAAAAACTGCAGATCTGATGCAATGCTAGAACCACAACACTAAAGCAAGATGGGGAAAAACTGTTTGATTTGCTTATTATCTTGCAAAAATGCAACAGAGTCAAACGTCTTTCTGCACCAAACCATTACCAAGTATTTTAGTATTTACAAAGAGTAAACGGGAATCTTGGGTTTAGTCAATTTTTTAATAAAGAGATTAAATCTGATATTGATTATAATGTCAATGAATTAAAAGATGCACAAAACGGATAGTTGCCTAAATGTAAACAGATTTTTTTTGTAAATATTCCCACATCACTCATAGCGGTTTCTAAAGAGTTTAAACAGAGTCAAATTACTGCTCTTAAGTTGTGTGAATTTTTCATATTGGTTTGTGTTTTAAATGCTATTTTAATTGTTTTATATAAAGAAATGTACTTTTCTACATAATATATAAATGTTTTTAAGTTGTTATATATAATTGTTTCTATGGATATTGCCCCTTATTAAGCCCCTTAAGGGTTTTTCAGCAGTTCTCCATCACAACTGTTTTGAGAAACATATATTGTTTTTATTTTCCATGTTTTGTTGTAAAAATAAAGATTAAAAATATAGCATTAAGACTTGAAGAATGTTGTCTTTTTTATTAACCGAGACCTTGAAACCAAAAGGAAAAGGAACAACATGTGTTGCAGCAGCCATAGTTCATTCTACCCATACTGTATATTAATTTATCCACCTAAGGCTCCCATTTTGAATGCATGTTCGCTAAAAAAACAAAGAGAAGAACAATAATTTAATCACTGAAAGCAAATGCAAGACAGATATCTTTGTTGACACTAGATTTATTAATCCCTTGTGATTGGGCAGGGAAACWAAGCCCGCCCCCAAGGAAATTAGTTAAAGTGGAGGCAATACGAGACTCCAGCTGGAAATGGAAAACCAATTGGCAATTCTATCAGTAAAATGATTTGCCATTAAAGAAACACAGACTGAATGCTCGTCACGGGTAAAAAGAGGTGATGGAAATAAAGACACATCATAAGTCTCGGAAAAAAGTGTACAAATAGTGTAGTTAGTCCTGGTATAATATGAGTAAAATTAAACAATAAGTAAAAATGACTGCCTATGGTTTAAATGCCATCATGGGCAATCTCACAGCACAGCTGCAGCCATTAGCCTGATTTTACAARCATCTCTTGGTCTGCGAGTCAATCTTATTACTCACAAACACTGGTTTTTGTTACGTTTGGGCTCAAAAACACCACAAGCAATTACTTAATATTAATGTCAAGTACAAACAGAGTAAAAACAGATGTGGCATGTTAAAGCTGAGGCAGAGGGCTCATGCGAAAATCAAAGAAAAGGTGAATTAATTAATCTATTTAAATGCTTGTTGATTTTAATCAATAATTTAAAAAAATGCTCATTGCAATGTCATAACACCTAGTCAAAATAAAATTTATTTTCATAAAAAATCGAATAAAATCCCCAAGCTGTTTAATTTTCTTATACTGACAGTTAATAAACCCCTTAACTAAAAAGTGGCAAGTGAAATTTGTGAATGGCTGCCAACTTTCACATACGTTTGTTTACTTACAGGAAGAAAAACTTCAAAGTGCATCTCAAAGGAACAGTCCATCAGTGGCAGCCAAAACAACTAGTATTAACATTTTCTAATCATTTCAGATGAAGAGAGGTAACAAGACGCAGCAGAGGGACAGAACAGTGTGGTTTTTGGGTGGGGGGAATAAACTGAAGGTGAAACATTTCATACAGTTGAGATAAAAGCTCCTCCTTTTGATCAGCCTGAGGTTCAGGTCACACCCAGCTGTGAGTGAACCAACATAAAGTAAGCCTTTGAAAAGCACCACTAATAGGAGATGAGAAATGCTCTAGAGCCTCGGCTGCTGGATACTGCTACGAGATGAAAGAGAAAGCATTCTCTTTGTTAGCCAAAGTCATTGAGCGAGCTTAAAGGAGAAGGAGCTGGAAGCCCACAAAAACCAAACCTCTTGACCAGTGTGCATCATTACCACTGCTCAGCTCCACTCCACTGGACTTTAGCCTTTAGCTTAATGTATGTTTGGATTTAAACAAAGGATTTACCGTATTTATTTGTGTATAATACAATCTCATGTATAAAAC
>NW_013953222.1:100293-104165 GCF_001266775.1 Austrofundulus limnaeus
CATTAAATTCCAGTGAAATATATTTATGTTTGTGGTTGTAATGTGACAAAATATGGAAAAGTTCAAGGGGTATGAATACTTTTGCAAACCACTGTAGATAAGTAAAAATAGTTATCCGAGTACAGTACAACTTTATGGATGATTTTATGGATTTAATTTTACGTATACTTGAATAAATACSGTAAAAACTTTTTTTAATTGTCTATTTGATTGTATTCCTTAATAAGTGAAATATTTATTAAGCATATTCAGTCAAAAGTCAGAGAAAGTAGAATACTAAAAGGTAAATTGGGGGAAAAGGATAATTTAGGGACGTGTGCTGCTGATTTTTACCTGATCAAGTGATCACTGCGTATAAGCATCAGGTGCTGCAGGATGGAGAGGAAATAAGGCTCTGCATTGGTGTCCTTCACAATGCTCTGCACAATACTGAACACGTCCCCCGCATCGGTACAAAGAGTCAAGGACTTACAGATTAATAGAATTATTATATTTCCATTCAGAAATTCATGACAGAATAATTGGAATCTGAGTTATACATCAGAATTTTAGAATTCTGACCTTTTCCTTYAAATTCTGGCTTTATTTCCAGAATTGTGAAAAAAAGATAAAAGGTTTTGCATTGTGGCCCTAGACCTCTGCTGTATCTGTGAGCTTTTTCACCTTAGTCACACACTCTGAATGAAACATGCTGCTTGCTTTTTGCTTTTTAACATTGAAAAAGGATATTCCATCTCACTCCTGATGTCCTCCAGTCTGTGAGAGAACTCCATCATGTCCTCTTCTTTATGCTCCTCAAACACTTTCAGCTGAATGTCAAGGGCCTCATTTCTGATGGTCAATAAGTGCTACAGAAAGATCCATCAAGGTGATAAAAAGGAATAGATTAAAAAAATAATAATAAAACTGGAAATAGAAGGGTTAAAGATGATTGAAAAGCACAAAGGCTCAATGACAGATGCTTCAAAAAAAGAAAAAAATGAATTCAAACAAAAGAAATAAGTGAGATTAAACATCATTCTTCACGATAATATGCAGGTGTGGACCAAACTTTTCACTTTATTATTTTTATTAGGAGCAACAGCAACGTTGTTTACAACAGATAAACCTGTTAGAAAAATAGCATAAAAGCCAAAAGGAAGATTATTAGTCAAGACACTAGAAACTTTATTGGTTTCTGGCTGATGCTCAGGCTGTGGACGTGCAAACTCTCCTGCCTGTTTCATAAATAATTTGCTGGAGCAAATCGACAATATTTCAGTGAAGTGGACAACTCATTTAAATATTAATACAACGTGTGAATCAGTTTATAGTGTGTGTGTGCTTTAGGTCATGTTTTGCTTACCGGCAATATCTCTTTGAGGCCACAGCGCATAAATTCATTTCTAATGTGCAGCCTGAAGTCCAGCTCATCAGGAGATGTTACCAGGGCATTGATGAGCTGCATGCATGCCACCTGCAACACCACGGGTACAAAGGCAGGGAGAGAGAGGGAGAGAGAGGGAGGGAGGGAGGGAAGGGTGAAAGAGAGAAGCAAAGAATGAGATGACAAATTTCTTCTTCCAGAAGTTGATGAAAAGCATGCTGGCATGCATTCAGAATGAGTTATGTCCCTTGGAAGCAGAAGACCATAACTAATGGATGTCTATTTTCTTCAGTCACCAACTAGGGGCGATGATTTTAATATTAATGCAACAACTACAGACCCGTACGCACAAAATTAACTAACAGTCAATTTAAGGGCAAACTCGCTCTTTAAAATGCTGTTTTTTCACTGCCCTCTGAGTTTGGTTTACTGCGCAGGGACGTCGGCATCTTGTGACTCCTACACAAGCCGAGGAAAGAGAAAAGAAATCAATTATTGATCAGAAAAAGAAATCCGCTCGTGTGTGAAAAGAGGGTATGGGGATGCTAGATATTCAGAAGCCATACGGATCATTGTCAGTTTGATAAAACTCACTTATTTGTCATGAGCATTCAGCCTTGKTAAAAATATTGTCTTCAAAGTGCAACTTTAATAATGTAGTAAAAGTTGCATCACACTCTCAGACTGGGAGGTGTGTAATTAAGTATCACACTCCAGAGTGAAAAACATCTTGACATTAAGGAGCTGAATATGTGTGTGTATGTGTGTGTGTGTGTGTGTGTGTGTGAGTATTATTGGTTTAATGACAAACACTTCGTAACATCTCTAAGACCCCCGTTCACAAGAACACCAAATGGTCTTTTCTTAATTAAAATTGTGTTGTTTCTGGAAAGGTTTTTATCCACACATTAAAACAAAATACAAGGAACTAAACTTTCACATCAGCAAAAGAAAAAAATTATTTCCAAGGTTACCTTTTAAGGACTCCTAATATATTGCAACATTAGGTTACGTTCACACTGCAGGTCTTAAAGTTCCTGTGACATTAAATTTCCGTAACAAACATGCATACATTTTTGGAAAGACAACATTAACAACGTGTTGCTAAAAGAATTTTGCACTGCTGCAATGAACAGTTGTTGAGATATTCACATGTGAATTAACAGGAAGTGATGTCAAAGGGGAATGACAGCATATAAACGGAGCAGTGCTACAACAGCTAACAACACAGACTGTAGAGGAAAATCTGATGTTTCTTTAGGTTATTTTGAGTCAATATCAGAGAAATGAAGAAAAGTCAGAGTTCAAATAAGATTGTTTCAATAAAAAAAGACCATACAGTTTCCTTTCTAAAAAGTTCAACTGTGATGTCACTTCCTGTTTCACTTTAGCTGAGCTAAGTTCTGAAGAAAATATGGACTTTACGTGACAAAATGGGTAAAATCATATGTATTATGTCAAGATTCTTAAATATAAAGATATTTTCTTTGACTTTTTGTATTAGTGACATGTCACAGGCATTTTAATGCTGAATTTTGATTTTTGAAAAAAAAACTGATATGTTGAAAAAAATCTGATTTTTTTTTGCGTGATCGTTCATTTTACATTTTAAATGCGACCTCTATCAGACTCATGTGTGAATGCTCCATGGCACTGATGTGACCCGTGTGTGCAGAAAAGATGTGAAGTCTCGTTCAGCTCGCTGTTTGTTTACAGAGTTAGCCAAACTTGCTACTTTTAGCATATCGATTCTGAAGTTGCTGTTCATTTAAAGTGGACCAAATAATTTTCTGAAATGCTTGTTTAGTTCAGTATCCGAACGTGCCTCTGACTGGATGCTATTCAGTCCAGCGTTTTTTGTTTTGTTTTGGTTTTTTTTGGTTTTTTTGGAACATTGTGCTGAATGTAAAGTAACAAACTTTAGAACTGATATGGTTCGAGACTTAAGTTGGACGTTATTACCATATGTTTCTGTGGATTCCTGGTCAACCATGACATGGAAAAGGAAAAGAAAAAGATGAAGCAACTGGACTTCTGCAGTGTTTCCCCTGGGAAATTGGTCTTGGGGGGGGGCTTGTTTTATAAAAACATAAATTTACGTGACTCACCTGCAATTATGGTAATACATTTACACATACATGAACATTTAATTGCCCAACTACATCCTAGTTAAGAACTACTCATGATAATTATCAAAAACATTCTTATTGATAATAAGTGATCAGAACTGTGTGCAGCAGATGATCTGAGTCCAGAGTTCTCAGTTTGAAACCTTCTGGAGCTCTTCTGTGTGACTCTAGGTGTGACAGAGTGTGGATGGTTGATTGTCTCTTTTGTGTCCCTGATGGAGACTGGAGACCTGTCCAGGTGTCTCTGGTGAACTGAACTGGAGACCTGTCCAGGTGTCTCTGGTGAACTGGAGACCTGTCCAGGTGTCTCTGGTGAAGTGAACTGGAGACCTGTCCAGGTGTCTCTGGTGAACTGAACAGGAGACCTGTCCAGGTGT
>NW_013953222.1:104175-119034 GCF_001266775.1 Austrofundulus limnaeus
ACCACACACAGCGCTCAGCCTCGCTCTGCGCCATCTTTTCCCCCAAGTTTGGCGAGAGGTGGATATGGAGGGTCGCAAAAAAATAGCTCATCTGGCCTTATTTAAATAAAAATGACTACATGCCGTGAAATTCTTAGAGGGGCGGGCCGCCCCGCCTGTATAATGGTAGAGGAAACACTGTTCTGTTTTGAAGCTGTGGTGTGGAGCTACAGATTTAAACAGGTTAGTGTCTATAAGTCCTTCACCCCCACCTCACAGATGAAAAAGTCAGATGTAATGTGACATGTGCGTTTAGACCATAGTCACTTTGAAAAACATCAGATATGTTGCGTTCAGACTGTCATAAAAAATCAGATATAGGCCTGCAGTGTGAACATAGCCTTAAATATTAAATAATTTCATTACAATCTGTGCTTTTAACTAAATGAAACTGAAAGAAGTTGATGCATTTTGGAGAATGAAAAATGCAACCAAATGAAATTACTAACCACAGAAAACAACAGTAACAGTGGTTGGACAGGTAAATATTTTGTGGGTTTTAAATAACTAAATGTGAAAAAAAATTTTGGTTTGAACCATAACCCAAAATCTTACTAATTCCTGCTTTACTTTTTTGGTTTGATTGTCTATATTGTTGTCTTCGCTCCTCATCATCTGCCATTGATTCCTTACCCTAGTACCTCATTTGTTAGGTTTTGTTCCAATCAAATGTAGATTCAGCAAACTAAAACTAAATTATAAWGCTTTTTTGTTTAATTAGGCTTAGCAAAAACTATTGCATACGAATACAAATCAAGCAAAAGAGAAAATGGTCACAGATGTTATGTTATAGTCATTGTGTGCGAGCATGTGTGTATGCATGCATGCAATTATCACTAAAGTCACATTCCTAAGCCAGCCAATTAAAAATGCAGATATTCCAAATGTTGAAATACACTGCTGACAAAAACTGATTCAGTTCCATTTAGACCAACATATAATAAATAATTAAAGTGTGTGTCAGATGGGACTTTATACATCATTGCTTTGTAAACATAAAAGTATGTGCTGTGCTGCTTATTTTCTCCTTCTTGTTTGTCTTGTTGATATTATTGTCTGCTTATTTAATTTTCTGAGGAGTTTTTAGCTGTAGGATACAGTTTTCTGACACTGTGCTGCTTAATGACTGGATATTACATCCAAATATATGATGYAGTTTAAGTAAGCATTAGGACATTATTTCATTTAGTCTTTCCATCTGTCCACTGATGTCTGTGAGATGATGATGACAAAGATATCAGTTTGATGTCAGCACAGTGTAGATGAAGTTTCTATCCCATCTGTGCCTAAACTGATAATTAAACAGGTCATTTATACTTAACAGAAGCATCTGGTGCTGAAGGTTCATGCATATAAAAGCAAGTGTAATAATAATGCATTTACTAGTGGTGTAATTTCTGTTATTCTTCCTTAAAATCTAATCCTGGAGGGAAACAAACTGTGTTARGTTACAGTCTTTCTGCATTTGCAAAATATGAATTTGTTCAATGACATGTAATTACAATTAAGACAACAAACACAGTGTAATAACTAAAATAGCAGCAGTGGTGCMCACCCCCCGATGGTAGGTGAAATTGCAAGGTTAAATTGAAATAATTTCTTTGTGCAACACAAATATCTGCATGAATACATTGTTATTAAGCATATAGTTAGTATATCACTGCCTATTTATGCCCCATTTATTGTAGAACTCATTTTGCTGCATTCTGAGCTTTAATAACTGCCTCATCAGGAATTAGATTTGTGGTTTATAATACCCTTCACCCATTTTCTTCACACATATACATACAAACATATACAATGAACAGTAGGTGTGCTTTTGTACTCACTTGTAGCTGTATGGAGCGATCTCGTAGTCCTTGCACAACGGGACTGAACCTCTCCGTGGATCGCCATTCTCCTGCTGTCGTAATGGCCTCAAGAACCTTTTCCAAACTAAATCAAAACATTTCATGTTGAACTAATAACTGAAAATAAATGCATACAATTTTAAATTATGGGATTGTTGACCATAAGCTTATCTCCGGGGTTCTTTTGAGTGAATTTTATGGTAAAAAATGAATTAAATTTCCTATTTAAAGGTAAATATTTTTTTGTTGACAGGATGAAAACGTACGTGTTCTCCTCGCCTACAATGCAGATGGCTGACAGGAGCTTGACCACCTCGGTCATCATGGCAGACTGACTCGGATCGATAGCTCTGGCCAGCAGAGAAAGACTTTTCTCCTCCACCAAGATTCGATCCAGGCCGTACTGCAACGTCAAAACTCTACATGATTACACAGATATTCCAACTACTGTAATGTGCAAACAAAACAAAGGACTAAACAAACAACACTTATCTTTACAACTTTAAATTGATTTATAGGCATTTCTCTGCACTTTGAAATTGGCCTTAATGATTAACTAATTAAAGTCATATTTAAGGAGAACAGATTTTTTGGTTTCTTCACTGTAATGTTTTATCCAACATACGCAGCGATAATTAGAGCTTCGGTTCAGCACAATAATTAAATCAGCATAACTAAAAGAAATTAAAGCTCCTTTGTTTCTTTTATATGAGAGGCTTATGATTATTTTTTTCAAATTATTTTATTTTCCAAAATAATAATAATAATCTCATAACAATATTACAGGAAAATTAAACAGTACTTGACAGTAAAGTATTGGAATATTTCAGTGAATGTACCAGTTAGGTTTTTTTAGGTTACACTGATACCAATCAAAGTCCAAAAGGTCAATAACACCTGCTTTTAATTTGCTTAAAGAATTTCAGCCTTTTAAATGAGTACAAATGTTTGTTTTTTTAAGTGATGGACAGACCCAAAAAACGTTTGTGAAAAATAATTTACAGCTTCCTTGTTGGTTGAAAGACTAAATCAACACATTAAGAACAAACTAGACGAGGGTTAGCATTAGCATATGTTAACTTAACTACTAACAGACCGATGGATGACAACAGGCTGAAGCTGAGCCAGTGGCAGTGTGAGGGCTTTATACTCTATCTGTGGAGGTTTAATTTACACTTTTTCTGTTTAATCAAAATCCATCTGTTTTCACCTGTTTGCAGGTGAAAATTATTGTTTCTGTTCAGAAATGCTTTACAATGTTTAATTCAATAAAATGCTTTAGTTATGTTGTACTTATGGTACTTGGTATGCATGAAGTCTGCTGAAACTGGAAATACAGACAACTGTTCATACGCAGTGCAAATAATGATTTAAATAACGTCAGAAAGTTCAAAGAAGAAACACTGTTTTAAAGTGTCCAAAGAATATTTTTACATTAAGGTAGCCATTACGGCAATAATCCTGTATTTCACTGTTGATAGACAACAGAAAATATGCAGGTGTGTGATTTGACAGAGGAAAGCAGAAGAATAAGCTGCACTGGCAGCTGGCAGAGAACACCTGTCTTTTTGGCACCGTGGGTCCCTCCTGTCCCAAGATGCCTCTCCAGCCCAGGAAAGGTCTGGACTGACAGAAAGGCCTACGGGTAAATGCTGGTGTCTGGCGCCTGTTGAGATGCTGGATTACATGAGACCTTACAGCGCAATTTGTGCCAGAGGGGCTGAATATCTGTCTCTGCTGGGGTTTAGCTCCATGTGGCTTTTTTATTTTATTTTTGAGCAACTCAAGATGGAAGTGGTAAAACAAACCCTTATTGGTCAGACCAATAAGTCTGTATTAGTCTGTATTTATTTAATATTTCTGTCTTTGTAAAGCAAAATGWTCATACCGTTTTAGTATATATATTAATTTATACATAAAAAACATGGTTTTACAAATAATGAGAAAAAAACTACAAACACTGCTGCCCTTTGTGCCAGTGAGCATAGCAGGCAGTGAGTAAGTACTAGTCAATAGCCTTTTAAATTTAAAATCTCATGTGACCAATTACATTCAAAGAACAGATGCTGAGATRGACAGGATTAAATAAAATTGGATTTTTAAGAAGTTTGACTTTGGGGTTTCCTAGCAGTAGCAGTATATGGCTCACCTCATCTCCCACTTGGATTAAACTCCAAAGGCTCCAACAAAAAACAAATTCCCTTTACTACAGGCAATATGAGCTTACAAACAGTAAGTCCAGACAACAAATATTACCCTGAACACCATGCTCCTAACAAATATTACCCTGAACAGCTGACAGAAACAAGCTCAAGAAGTGGAAATATCCTTCTTACAACAATCGTACTGTAATTTGGTGGTTAGAATTAAAAAGAGACTAATTAATCAGCCTCTTTGAATGATAAATAAACAAAAACTGTCATTTTGCCATATTTGTTCATGCACAAGTATTCAGGTCATTCTAAGGGCTGTTAATTAATTGTTTTACCTGTACTTTATAGAACTGATGAATGACCTCTGAAACCCACTTTCTCAGATCAGCTGCTCAAGAATTTTATTGTTTTTAATTCCTTGTTTTTAATTTTATGTTTTAATCTTGTCTGCTCTCTATGATTTTTTTAAAGTGCTTTACAAATAAAGTTGGATTTTGTTAAATGAAAAAAATATGCATACCTTATAAACACACTGACAATTTTAAACATATTTCAAAAATACTAAATAAAAGATTTATTTAAAAAATACAAATATTTTCATTACCTTGTTGTTCATGAATGCTTTGAGACACAGAACGACTTTATGTTGGTTTTTCTTGTCAATCTTCTCTTGCCTGTGGGCACAGCAGAGTGACGAGACGTGGTTGTGATTTACAGACTAAAGACTACACGACATTACTTGTATTCAAAATGTTTAAAAACATACATTTTCATGGCGTAAAAGTCACARGGAAAAGAATATAATAAGTTGCACATAACTGAACTACAAGCAAACATGCATGCTGTAGTAAAACTGAGTTATTTTGATAAAAATAAAAGCAACTAAACTAATATTATCACAATAAAACTGAACTGAATATTCACTTTGTAATACCACTGCACAGATAGCTGGAGATGCTTGTAGAAAAGAGTACAAATGAACACTTAAACTTACTGTTTCTTGAACAGCAATCTCTCCAAAATGTCCAGCAGCAGGCCCAGGCCCTCGTGCCCAAAACTCTGCACCCAACTAAAAAAAATAAAAATAAAAAATCAATACCTCAACAGCGTCAGAGCGACGGCTGACAAGAACAATTTCATACTCATCAACCACTGGGAAAAGCTTTTAGACAGAAAAACACAAGCAGAAGTCTAAAGTTTGCACGGAAAAGAAAGACAGCAGTTATAAATTTTTTACTTCAATGCCTGGTATAAAAAAAGATCTCCACTAAAAAAGTAAAGACGGAGGAAAACAACAATTGGAAAGCACATTCAACAAAATATAAAATTCTATGACCGAAAAGGTGTTATTCTTCACAGAAATAACATCCGGATAGAGAAAAAAAAAGTCTGTTTAACTTACTAGTAAAAAGTATTTGACAAACAATAACACTTAAACTGATACTGCAGTTTGTTAAGTGTTTATGAAATGCTTCTGGTTTACGGCTCACGTGCACTTAAAATATTAAATACAAACACTTTCATTCAATTTTGTTACAAATTTATTTTGCAGAGGATTGTTGGGATTTACACTGCACATGCTAACAGTAAATTAGAGTGCTAACATGTTTTTCTGACAACCAACACTATGGCTGCACAATATATCGCAAATTTATCATRATCGCGACAACAACCTGTGCAACAGGCATATGGTAATAAACCGCAATAAATGGTTGCCAATAAGGTTTGCATTTCTGAGTTTTGTCAGCATCAGTCTAAAATGGACCCGAGACACCACATCACATCATAACCACAGTGGAGAAATGTTGAAATAAGAAAATTTACTGTTGGATTTAGGTTTGTCACCTTATTTAAAATTATTTAACTCGTTTTCAGATGTTTAATTATTTATACAAAAATAATAATAGTAAGGGATGTTTTTAGGTATTTGGAGCATCAGAAAATGTTTAGTAGGGTGATGTTTTAAAATCATTAAGGAGCTAGTTGTCTTTTTTTTTAAAGCAGAAAGACATCAACACAGCATATTAAAATATGTGTTCATTTATCACAAGTTATATCATTATCACACATCAGTGGTTTTCCTGATATCATGCAGCCCTAACCAACACCCAAACCTACAGCCATGTTCAATTCAATTCAATTCAAAAATAC
Organism: Austrofundulus limnaeus; assembly: GCF_001266775.1. NCBI lineage: Eukaryota > Metazoa > Chordata > Actinopteri > Cyprinodontiformes > Rivulidae > Austrofundulus > Austrofundulus limnaeus. The sequence goes on from NW_013953222.1 coordinate 110,369, forward strand.
TTTATTGATCCCAGAGGGAAATTAGGTTATGTTTGCTCCCTTCGACTCTAGGAGGATGCTGATTTGCCTTTTTTTTTATCTTATGCGATATACTTATTGCACAGGCTGTTATTGCGTCAATAAATTTGCGGTATTGTGCAGCCATAGTTTAAAAAAAATCAAAGTTTGTCCTTTTGCCCCTTTAATACCTTTATTTTCTTAGATATTTCACAGTTCTTTTCTTCAATATGTCCTTCAAGCTTCTATCTTAACTTGAAGCTTTAAAGAGGCTCTAATAAAAGTTGATCTGGTTTTCTAAGCTTTTTGTGAGTCTAAATGTTGTGTATGAATTGTTATAAGAACACAGGAAGAAATGATATGCAGTCAACTAAAGCAAAGTCTTCTTTTAGTCTTTAAAATCCAGATCACACCGATTATTAGACCAGCAATTCTTGAGGCTTTTCCAAGAGACTAATAAAAAATAATAATAAACATTTTAAAAAAATCACACACTGGAGATTTTAAATTTTTACAGAAATGAGACAATGAAGAAAAGGAGAAAAAGTAGAAATGATTTCAGCTTGTAGTCACTGTGGTTTTGGAGAGTAAAAAAGAAATAACATATTACATTGGGAGCTCTAAGGCATACAAAAAAAGGCCAAAGACGACTAGATTGTTAGCACAGTCTGCACCTCAACTAAACCTGAACAKCGTCTCCAAACATTAGCATTCACTGTGGATGCTTTAATCAACAAGCTGCATAGCATGGCTTCCAGCGTTAAATCTACAGAAATTCTCAAGGTGACAAGATAACACAGGAAGCTGCTATCTGAATTTAATTTGTTGAAAAGGAGTAAAGGTAGGGCATGCTCCTGAGATTATCTGTCTGTTGTTACATTGTTCTGCATACAGAGGTATAAATAAATAAATAAATAAATAAATAAATAAGCAACTAAAGCAGATGAAACAATAGCGGTTTATTTGATTGGTGTGTGTGTGTGNGTGTGTGTGTGTGTGTGTGTGTGTGTGTGTGTGTGTGTGTGTGTGTGTGTGTGTGTGTCAACACAAGGAGTGAGTGGTTGGTGGGTGAGTGACACCTTCATCAATACAAGTTCATTAATCAAATGTGTGCAAGTCTTTAAATCACCTTCTAGACAAAAATTAAATTAGTTAATGATTCATTCAAATTCAATGACTGACTTTTTTTTCTCCTTCTAATAAAAAGAATTCTTTCATTGCAGAATAAAAAAACAAGTCAAGAAGTCCCGTAGCTCTCTGGTGTGTACAACTCTGCCAATAAATGTGTGACAGGGTCAAAAAAGAAAGAAAGAAAGAGGTAGACAAAAACTATAATGTCCTTGATGATGAAGACAGTAAAAGCTGCTGCCAGGGAAGCTGAAGAATGACTTTCATGTTTAAGAAAAACAAAAATCAATTTAGCCTTCACTTGTGAATGTGCCACGGCCCGGGCGGTTCTGGTTATAGAGTGGGCAGGGTCTTGACAAGAAACTCATTGAAATGCATAGCTCAGTAGAAACTGCATGTTAGTTTTTCATCATCAATAGGTGAAGCAAAAGGCAAGAGAAAATAATCCAATGATCTATAGAAGGAATTATTGCTAAGGAAACCAACAAGCCAACGCTGTCAGGGTCTGCGGCTATAAATTTAAGATTTGCCTTGAAACACGTCTGAGAAAAGTGGAAGGGATAGAGGTGACAAATCAGCTTTCAAAAGCTTTTTGAAGTTTTAAGCCGTTAGACATTTTGAAGATCTTGGAGGTCAGAAACTGGCAATGTAATAGCTCCCTGAAATATCTGGAGAAAAGACTTCAGGAGCAAGAACAATTGGGTAGAGTCCATTTATATAAGGAGTGTCTCCCCTTATTAAAGGTCAAAGAGGGGTGGGAAAAGGCAAATAAAGCTGGGTTCAGCCACAGACCTGCACACTCTGCACTTTGATTTATCTTGTYAAGGTGTTAAGTCTCACTACAAATGTTAATAGATCTTTTTTTTTTTTGCGCCACCAGATTGTACAACTTATAAAATCCACGACAACCTGAAGTCTTACAAAAACATTTGCCTCGAGYGAAGTCTCTGTAAGCATGATGGCTACATTAAAATTACTGACAAAAATCTAGAAACGCATAAAAGCTGAAATTACAGCTGAACTAATTATGAGTTGAAGGGATTTTAAAAAACAGATGTTTTGGCAGCAGCCGTGTGAGATTTCAAACCATGTATGAGCACAATCTGTTAGACAGCAGACCAACAAATATCAGGAATCAATACAGCCTAATACTGTTTTGGCAATTATTTCTAATTAATGACCCCCATAACTGCCAAAAATTCGAAAGAGGAAAAAAACTGGGTGATAGAATTATTCACGGGTGACCAATTTAGGCACAATATCCAACTAAATCTTTGTGATGCCTTTTTGTTTGTTTCTGTTTATCCTTGTGCAATTAAGTGTTTTTTGACATGCAGTCTGTCTAAACAACTAAAGTACTTTATATTCAGTTTGATAATCTAGCATACTCTGGCAGCCCTTGGGTTTCATTAGTTCCTAGCATCTGGCACCCCTCCCACATCCCCAATGAGAAAACTTCAATTACCTTCTCTGCCTGAACGTCCTCAGTCTGGAGCCATACTGAACAAAGCTCATCACAAAACTGTTCTTCGCAATTTACCCCCAGAGCAGGGAACTACAGCACTGATTTACATCAGGTTGTTAATACAGCTGCCGTCATGAGTTACTCAGAAATGTACACATGCAGAGTGGGCACGGGCCGATTATCGCTGAAGTTAAAGTGTTTAAACAAGTTTTTCAGTCCGTTTCTACAGTTTAAATGACTTATTACGATACTAGAGACAGAGTTTTTGTTGTTTTGTCACACACATTCTTTCCCTCTGGTAACATGGAGCACTGAGCAGTGTTACCCCCTCCTATCTGTTGCTCCAAACCCTTATTCAGGTGTATAATGTAGCTAGGAGGGGTTCCCCTAATCTTTTATGCTCTTAAAAACAACAGAGGAGCTTCCCGACACACGTCTGACCTAAAGAGCACAAGCAGCCAACAAGTGTTGGACGTGTTCTGGATGTTCAAAACGTWGCTTAAATACCTTTTATTTATTTTAACTGCATCCTCTTTTGTTTATTTGATTTAAACTTATTTGCCTTCCATGGACCTCCATCACACATTTTTCTAGTGGGGAAATGACATCAATAGAAACACGTGGAGCTGGATTTTAATTTGTACAATAAAACAAAACAGTCTTGATGTTTTCAACAGTTTTCACCTTKYAGYAATAAGTTACACAACTGATGTTACAATACAAAGAGTTGGATGTTGTCTTGATATTTATTAAATTTTATATATTGAGAAATATGTGAAATAAAAAATAATAAATAAATGTTTATTATAGTTTTTCCAGAGAGTGACTTGAATTTTGCATGATTTAGTTCATTTGTTAAATTGTTCACATCTTGTACTATATTTCTTTTAGTTGAATTTTATATGCTTTGGTTGAGATTTTATGTTGATGTTAAATCTTTTAAGCTTTTTTTTYTTAAAGAATTGACTCTAGAGTGCATATTTTGTGTCCATGAAAAAACTATTACAGAAAATATTACAATATTAAAGAACTGTTCTTGTTAATTTGATGAAAACATTTTAAATATCCAGTGCACTCACATCAGAATAACTTTTAGATTTGTTGTTACAATAATCGATCAATCGAAAAAATAATCTTTAGATTAATCGATTAGAAAATAATCGTTTGGTACAGCACTACAATCAGTTATAAGTTGTCTACCAGAGGAGCAACATCAGTCTCTCTCTTATCATGTCTTTTTGTTTTAAAAAGCAAAATAAATCATGTGATATATTTAATTGCATTTTTGCTTAATTTTATTTATCATACCAGTATTTATGACAAGAATGTACAGCTTTTTTTAAATAACAATTACATAACATAAAGTCTGCAATTTAATTGGAATGAGTTGATTATATATATCTCTCTTACAAACTAAAATAAGTTTAAAGTTAAACTATTTAAATTAAATCTAACAACTAATATTATGCATCTTGAGGAAATGCCTAAATTTCCTAAAGAACCTGTAAGTGAAATATGGGGCTACATTTAATAGGATATTTAACACAATGTACTAAACAGCAAATAATGCTTTTTACAACACAAAAATCTGCTATCACAATTCAGCAGCAAAAAGATGCAAACAAAAAAGGCAACATTCAACAAAAAGCTATACTTGAGCTACCAAACAACAGAGTGACAAAGAGAAAAAAAACATTTAATGACACACAGCAGAGCAGACACACCACCCCTTAAACCAAAAACACTAAAACAATCATCATTTTAAGAGATAAAAAAAAAGAGAAGCTCGTCTGGCTAACAACACAATTAAAATGTCTCAACTTTTGAAGTAATCTCAGGAGGATCTCTAAGGTTTACAAAACAACTATGAACCAGGATTATAAGCATTTAAAATTTAGTTTCAAGCAGGCTYGGTCGACTGACAACAAAATAATTCAGAGCAAAGAGAGCTGTAAGTCACAGCAATGTGTGAAGTTTGAACAATATTAAAATGCAACTTGGACATTCATTTATATAATTTAAATACAAATAGTTAAGAAATTGTGAGCTTTTATATGCTGTTCACGAGTGCATAAGACAACAATTGTATCCAAGGTCTCCTCACGTATAAGGAAAAGGGTTGTATACCTTACCAAGTAGCTAAACTGAAAATAAATAAAATGAATCTGGATGAAGGTCAGTTTTAATATACTATGAAAAAAACAATTTCCACTTTTTGACAGATCCATTTATCAAATTCTTTTTATACAATTACATCTCGTAGCCTTGCTGGACCTATAGGCCAAGCTGTGTCCTTTCTTTATAGAAAAAGGGGGGGGGAAAGAGCCTGAGCAGCTGCAGGAACATTTACAGAAGTCGGAGCCGAGCACCATATTGATACACTCTAGAACTGCAAGAATCACAAAACTACCTTTTAAGTTTGTCTGCTTCCCCCAGAAAGAGCCAGATGGGATAATATATGCCTCTCCATCTATCTCAGCAGGGTGCAAACTTTCGACTGAGAGAATGTGTGACAGCTGTTTGCATCATTGCCAAGAAAGTGACACTGATCAGCATCCAAAAGCTGTGGCAGACAAAAAGCCTTTAGTTCTAAATCAATCCACCAATTCAAGGCTTTAATGGTGCTATTAGATAGCTAGAGGTTGCTGCTGTTTCTAGCCAAGCCAGATTTATGGTCCAGTCCATACTTTTGTCAATAAACTTGAGCCTGAGAGTCTGATCAGTGGTGCCCTCATCAAACATCAGTGTCTATCAGCCACATTTTTCTTGGCAACAGTCACTTTTACAAAATTACTGCAACACAGAAAAGAGGGAAGATGTTAGAAGATGGTGTGTACAACCACAGAATTGATTGGTCCGAAAAAAGAAAAAAAAAGAAGAAAAAATAAGAGAAAAAGCTTTGAAAACAAGAACAGCAAAAAGCTCCAGAAAAAATACTTATCATTATAAACAAACCGGCACATAAAGACATACACGTACTATCTCAGTTTTTACTGAAAAACAAGGAAGAGGTAAAAACAACACAGGTATAATCGGTAATAACTTTCTAAATCAACAATGAAGTACTGTCATATTCTGCTTCAGAGTAGCTCTGACCTTAAGGATATATACTACTGAGGCAAACAAAGTGGTTATGTCTCAGGATTTATGCACAACTAATGAAACACCACATGTAARTCTGCTACAACAGATACATTTAAAATCAAACTACAATCTGATAGCGAGCCAAACCAACATGTGAAGATAAAGAGAGAATTTGCCAGAGGCAATGAGTAGATACTTTGGCCCTTGCTCTGGTGCCAACTTAAGAAAAGCTCAAATATTTCAACAAAGTATGGGAACGTTTAATTCCAGTTTTGCTATATGAGCATGGATCTTCTGTTGTCAGACACATGTTGAGATTCCAATCAGAAAAAACTAATACTGTAAGACAAAGAAATCAATTTTACTGCAAGAGGAATTCAGTTAGTTCCATATAGACTACCTCCTTAATGGAAAAAGACCAACACAGACATTCAACTGGGCAGAATCTTCATTGACTGTATTGATTTTCTAATCAATATTSTATTTAATAATATTGTGATTACAATGTTACAATCCTCTAAGCTCCTACAAGGCTGAGATTGTGTTTTTTAACTAGAAAACAGTGAAACGGAGTAATTCAAGTGAGTCTTGTTCACAAGTGATGGTAGGAGAAGGAAATGGATCAATGTATCAGCTTCTTATCTGCAGTAACGAAGGCATTGTCTGTCATGTGAAAGACTGAAGCTAAAAAGCAAAGGTGTCAGTTTACTGGTTTGTATACATTCTAATCATGTAATCATGACCAATAGAAACGGCTCAGCCTTAGAGAAAAGGTAAGGAGCTTCATCAACCAATGGGAGCTCAGAGCAGAGCCACTTCTTGTCCACCTCAAAAATTGTCAGTTGAAGTGGCTCGAGCATCTACGTTGCATGCATCTACCTTTGGCGGTATTTTAAGAACATTCCACTTAGTAGGGCAAACCTAGAAGTGGCTGGATGTATCCTCTCGTTGGTTACAATGCCCAAAAATGATATTAGACATCTCAATTTTAGCTAAATCAATCAATCAGGTAGGAAGATCAATGTCAAGACAAATGTAACACAAAATATGTAACAGAAACATTCTGTCTAGCTTACAGGGCTAACAAATAGCCATTGTTGGACACAAATCACACTCTACCTGACAGGTTTGCTGGTAAGGGACACTCGCAGTGACTCCAGACAGGCAAATAGCCGTTCGTCCATCACACCTGACTTCAGCTCACCAAGGAATTCCTGGGGAGATATCTGATGGCTGCTCCTCAGATTACCCTAAAAGACAAAGGAAGAAAACATCCCTTTACCAAGGCCATACAAGATCTATTCAAATGAAAGGCTTAAAGACAATGAGAGATATGTATGGATGTACCATGATGACTTTATTGACACTGTGCAAAGCAGCAGTAGTGATGAACAATGAAAACTTGAGAAAATGTGAAAAAAAAAKCTCATATTTTCACTAATTTTGCTTGTTATTACTAAAAATATGCTTGAGTCATGTCAAAGCCACAATTCTGTAATGACTTTTTTCATTAAAGAAGTTATGAGCAATCTTGTCCATGTAACAAGTAATTTTCATTGTTTAATCAGAAGGATGAGGCTTTTAACACCTTTATGCGTGTAATCAAAACAATTTTCATGTAGACCTGATTAGCAAAGACTCTAAAGGTGATATGTTACTGGACTGCTACTGTTGGAGACTAGTTGGAGATTCAAACTTATGGGATCATGGGTTGGAGACTCCATGTCTAACGTGAGYGGAAAAGATTTTTTTAACAATGGACTGAGCACCTGTGCAACTCACATGATTGGGAACTACCATGAACGTTACTTTTTGGGAAGTTCCTCATAAACGCTGCTTGCCAACAAACCTCAGCCCAGTGAAATACCACTTTTACAACCCGCAGGAGGGAGAGACGGGAGGGTGACTGTAATGCAAGTTCAGTTCATATGAACAAAGCAACTCACTAAATACTTGGAATGTCACACTTTTCACTTTGAAGAAAAAAGGCTCATAAATGAGTCTGAAAGATATTTTATGATTGATTGTGAATTTTAGATACAATTTTATATCTTGTACTTTGTGTCTACTTCCTTATTTATTATGACATCATATCTGGCAGCACGATGGATAAGTGTTTAGCACTGATGCCTCATAGCTAGTAAGTTCTGGGTTTGATCACCGGTTCAGATCTGGGGTCTTTTTGTGTGGAGTTTTAGTGCTGGGCGGTATACCGTTTTGTACCGAATACCGGTTTTTATTTTTGTTATGATATGAATTTTTTGAATACCGGACATACCGGTTTAAATAGCGGAACGTTTCATCGCTGCCGCCAGTGAACTGTTGTTTCCCGGGGGACATTTTTCCTTGCTGCACTGCTATGAGCGTTAGCATGCTAATGTTTGGAGCAGCTAGTTGCAGCAGCGGGTGGCGATTCCGCTAATTATATTGACTGACGTTTAAAAAAACATCCCGTTTTTGCCGTCGCTGAATGTAGTAAACACCTCTTCAGTGACGTGCACAGTTAGATTTAACGTGGTTAGTTAATATGGAGACATTATGCTGATGGAGACTTAACGTGGTTTTATTGTGAAAAGCCTGTGGGAAGTACTTCGTGGTGGAGTTAGAATTGACTGGTGTGCAGGGTGAGTCGTGCTGATAAGCTTTAATAAATAACATAAAATAGACCCGATCATGATCTTTTCTTAACCCTCCTCCTTCACGACTGGACCAAAATGCATGACTACCGTCTCCAACCACCAGTTAGAGAAGAACAGACAGAGAGGAGGGAAACAGAGACACAGAGGTACAGTAAAAGAAAAAAAAGTCAATAAGCAGGCATACCGGTCAACCTCTTCGGACGTTTACTTGTATAAAAAGCCTCAAAAATCTGTACAACTCGCGGCCGGGGGGTGGGGGGGGCTACGGATATGAAAGTGCCCGCTGAGCAGCAGGAGGAGAGGAGAGGAGAGCGGAAAAAGTTCAAAACTTATTTCTAGCGGCAGGACAGGTT
>NW_013953222.1:120034-126897 GCF_001266775.1 Austrofundulus limnaeus
TGAATGAATGAATGAATGAATGAATGAATGAATGAATGAATGAATGAATGAATGAATGAATGAATGAATGAATGAATGAATGAATGAATGAATGGGTTATGTGTCCCTCAGGGCCATTAATCAGGATAGACCAGATATGAGTTATGTGTGGTAAAGTCTACATGTCTGTAATTTAATATTCAAGTCTAAATCTGAATATCTCCTGACACGTTTTCTTACAAGTCTACAAAAAAAAATAAGAAAATAGTCCAGTCTACTTTTTAAAACTCTTTTGATAAGCAGCTGTAAATTACTTAATTGGTTATTAAATAATGAGTTACGCAGATATGCACTTCTCAATAAGATTCTTGGAAAATCCCAAGCTAAAAAACTATAGTGTTTGGATTTTACTTAATAATGTTGCACAGCGCTGTTTGGCTTCTGTTGCAGGGGCCTTGATGTAATAGATTCACATTGGCATCATTCACAGTGGAAAATAAAAATGCTCTTTCTTGCAAGTTGCAGTCACAAATAAACTGTTCAGATTTGTATTTCATTTATTGTTATAAATATTGTTGCATATTTCCTTGATGTATTTTTATATGAGGTTTTATCACTTGCTCCATCTGTTAGATTTTGAAAAGCAAAGTGAATTCTGTCACAACATACCTGTATTCAAAAAATGTTATGGTACAAATTTGAATTCCTTTAAAGAACAGAATGCAACAGAACAGAGTAGTGTCATTTTTAATAAAAAAAAAATAACCTTGTGCATTTTAATAAAAACATCAATTTTTGTCATTTTCATCTTTACACAAAACATTATAAAGAGTGGAAATTTGCAAACCTTAGATGTGTAAAGATTTTCGTTGCGATATCCTCCAATTAAAAACGTTCAATGTTACTCATTTACAGGACACATGATTTTAAGTTTTAGAGATTGTTTTATGAATCATGGTTCTTGAGTTTTTTATGACTAAACGTTTCACTTTCTTAAAAGATTTTTTCCCTGCAAGCAGGCTTCTCTTTTTTCATCTGAGCACCTCTAAACTCTAAAGTTCATCTAATTAAATATCTAATTATGTGTTATTGATTTGATTGAGAATACAAAGGAGAAGTGAGAGAAAAGTACATTAATCAAAAAACAGATTGCTCAAGTTTGAATGCTGTTTCAGGAAATGGTGCCTTATGCTATTACATTCGCATCTCATCTATTGACCTGCTGCAGTTTCAAGTTTTTCTCTCTTACATGTTAGAGTGAGAGGGGTGAAACTGGAAACTTTTCTTTGACAAGAAAAGAACGAAAGAAAATGGTGGTGCAGTGGTTAGAACTGTCGCCTCTTACAGTTGGTTTATACTTGGAGTCGCACGTATTGTTCCCCTGCTGAGTGACAAAAAATTGTGAAACTTCCGTCTGCTCTCCCACTGCTATCCCCTGGTGACAGCAGTCGTGTGCATTGCCCCCAGTCAGAACTCTGTGATGTGGACCCTGCGGCTCGGAGCGTGTGATTGGTTAGAACTTTTTTGCAAATGCTGCCTTTTTGAAATTTGGTATGCTTGTTTGTCTTTGTGTCTATGGTGTATAATGATGTGATTGTGATGCTGTAATTCTGAGTGTTTATGTGCTGCAGAACAGGAAGCTGCTGTAAAACAGCAATTATGCTGAGTCAGGCTTGATTTTTAATAATCTTTTCCTGTTAAATAAATAAATCAAATCAAATCAACTTTGTGGGTGTSTTTGTTCATGAGCAGCGGTCCTCATGTTGTTCTTTCATAATGATGATCTTTGCTCTGTGCAGGAGTCTATGGCTGCAAGACCTGGGGGCACCTGTTCTCCTATGTTTGGTTTTGTTCCGTCTTCTTGTGAATGGCTGTTCTGAACTGTAATTTCATTGTGCTCTGTACAGTGACAATAAAGTTTCATCTTATCTTATCTTAATTGTATTTTATGGAGGATCTATGATCATTTTTGGCCTGCCGCGTCTTCAACCTGTTCATACCGGCTCAGGAAAATGACGTCCAAAACGACGCAATCACCAACCCACTGTCTCACGTTTTATTGAAGTATAACCCAAGCTTTAGAGAGAAAGTCACAGGATCACCTCTGGGCCTTGAGCCATGTTTTGTGGAGTTTGTTCTCCTATTGCACCCATGTGTTTTCTCCAGGTACTCCGGGTTCCTCCCACAGACCAAAAACATGCATGTTAGACATTGGTAACTCTAAATTGTCCCCAGACGTGTTGGTGAAATTGTGAATGTTTTTTTTTTATTTTCTTATTTTTTGCCATACTTAATAAAACACTGCCTACAAGGAATGTATGATTTGCAAGAATAACTATCCATTTAATGTGAACAGAATCATTTTTTGTACTTTAAGATTTTTAAAGCAACACTGACATGTTTGTGATATACTGTAAGACTAAAAAGGAATATTCCTGCAAATTCTCTCTTGCTGTTTCGAAGGCAAAACTGAGCAAAAAAAAACAATTTCCTACACAGAAGGAGCACTCTGGCCAAACCTAAACAAGGGTCTCAAAGAAGTACAGTGGTCATTTCAAGACAGCTACTGCAACAGAGCACTCTGTCAAAGGTCAACAATTATTTTGTGTTATAACATACGTGGAAATTGTTTCTCAAGAAGGCTATCTTACAATTTCACATCCTACAGCGTCTTGTAAAAGTTTTCGTAACCCTGGGCTTTGGTTGTCTGTTTTGGTGTCTCACAAAATGGGAATAAAATTACTTCAAATGAAGGCATTTTAGCTTTTTGTTAAATAAACTTGAGAGTTCAAATTGGTAAAATGCATATTCATAACAAAATCTGTTGTGAGTGTGCAATAATTTAAATTAAAAATATCTAACGACAGTTAATTAAAGTACAGCTGTCTGCACCCAGGCTTCAACAAAAGTTCAGTTTAGACCGTGGACTCTTTCCACTGTGAAAAGTACGTTGTATTTTTTTTTTTTTTGTAAAATCAGTTATAATAAGCAGGGATCCACTCCAAATTCACTGTTGCATTTGTTATTGTGTGTGAATTTGGATGCCTTCTTTGCGATTTTTTAACTTCTTGCCTGCCATGAAAATGTTGCAGCAAAACATAACAGAATCTCTGTATTTTGTGTGTTTTCATTTTTGAATGTTCACAGCTGTTACTAAACATTAACCTTGTTAGACTGATTATAAGTTGGGTTTTTTTAGAATATTCCCTGCTTTTTATWGATGTTTATATTTTTTGAAATTGTCACTGCTTTGCTAAAAAAAAAATACAACGATTAAAAATAAAAAGGTATCATTTCAAACTCACCGTTTTGGAGGCGGAGGAAATATACTGGATGACCATCTCTCGCTTCGTGTTGAGGTCCTTTTCCCTCAAAGGTGTCTTTTTTTCCTCYTTCAGGTTCATGTCCTCCTGAAAAGAATTTTTAAAAATGTCTTTTATTAAAACAAAACAACACTATCCAACAATGCTCCCTGTAGTCTGTAACCGGACTGATGCTGAAATGTTTTAYTATATGAAAATCTGAATCTTGACTTCTTCCTCTTCCAGTTTTAATATTTTACATGTCACATTCACACTTCCTTGAACTTGAATGTGTAGAATGCACCCTGATGTCTGTTGTGAGGCTTTTGCAGATCGGATATCAGAAGAAACTTTTGTTAAATCAAAATAAGCATTTGCTCGCCAAGAGGACGTCATGAAGCACAGCTCTGTCAGGTCATCCATCGACAGACCATTTAAAAAATGTGAGCAGATCCTGTCTCTCTGAAAAATCACCTTCACTGTAGCTAAAAGTTGCTGTTCCAGACTTATTAAAAAGAGTCTCTTTTTCCTTAAGTTTTCAGAGTTAGAATGATGGAACCCTGGCTATCAGGAAGAGACACCAGGGAACTACAAACCAGTCAAGGAGAACTTGAACCTCAGCCTTCAGAGGCTTATATTTGGGATTTATTGTGCATCCCTATCAGGCTTACTTGTCAGGCTTCACTTACAATAAAGAATGTTGACACTGTGACTAATAAAAATAGAACATACCATCATCTTTTCAAACAGAGCCAAGATTTCCTTTTCTGAAGTGATCTTTGAGGACAGCTCCTCAAAATGATGAAGGGTGGACGCTGAAGAGGTGGACCACTCATTTGTGCTGTGTTTGGACAGAGTTAAGGGTGGCCGCTCCTTTTTACTGCCTGGAATTCTAATGCTGGCAAATCTGTCCTTCTGTAAAGAATTAAAAAATAAAAAGATTAATTAACACAATGAAATGTAAAAAATGATCATGAACAGGAAGCAAACAGTATTAAAATGTGTGAGTTGTGCTGAAAACAAACCAAATAAAACAGCATGCATTTGACAGAAACTCAGTGAACCACTTTCTATATTATGATAAAAGTTGATTTGTTAGTGCGAACAGTTTAAGTCATAATAAAACAATGCTATGTAAAATTAGTAAATTAGTTGTCCTAGTCTAAAATATAACAGTGTTAAACGGCTGAGACCAGTTTCTGATATCTTACCACATCATCTGTGATGTTTCTAAAGGCCAAGTTCTAAAGGTTGGGAGCAGAAAAAAAAATCAAGGTATAAAGTTTTAGTGCCAACTAAGTATGTATATATCCATTCAATAGAAATGAACAGCTTGATGAAGTGTTTTCAAATATGTGCTTCTTAAATTATTGCACAAACCTTTTACAACAATAAACAAAACAGACTGGAGAAAATAAGATTTTTTCTTTAAAGATCGGCACTAAAATTTTACACAAGTAGGCAGGCTTTTTCAGAATTTACCAAAAAGCGAAAGCACMGAGAGTAATCCTGTAATGTGTACACACCTTTTTTGTTGGTTTTTGTAAGACGTGGGTGTAAAGAGGGCTATGTGGAGCTTGTGCGCTTTTATCTTTTTGTCACAAAATGTGGGGAAAATTTTAAAAAAACTGAATGAAGAAAGTGTTAGTTCCTATAAATAATAAGATAAAAGCTTTAATCTTAACACAAGGTCAGTCTCTCTCTTCAGTCTATGGTGCTGTTCCATATAAACACAAGCAAAACATTCTGCTTTAATCTTGTATTATTTTAATAGCTATTATTTCAGCTTATGCGTTTCAACTCTTTGTATTAAATTCATGGTGGAGTTTCCTCTGCTGTTTGCACAACATGTGTGTGTGGTGCGGTGCAGTGGAGCACAAGATGGACCAAATACTCACTGACAACCAATTATTACTTAACAGTAAGAGCTAAATAAACAAGTCTTCATTAGGGGTGTAGATCACCAGCTATATCACGATACGATATTGCATCAATATGTTTGGATGACGATATATATATATATATATATACTGAATGGGCTGAACATATTCATATACAAGCAGCTAAACTAGCAGCACAAAGTAAAATTCAATAAATTATTCGAAAAAATAAAAATCAACTGTCATAACTTACTATAGTTGTGCAATCATAACACTAGCCTATTTTTTAAATATATATATATATATATTATATATATATATAATTTATTCAATATATTAACAACATATGAAATCCTAATATGTTCCTATGCCTAGGTTTAACACTGCAAGTCAATCTAAAATGTTTAGCACACATCTATCAACCTGACTCTGTAACCCCACTTAGATCCACCTCAGAACACTCATCACAGAGAGTGAGCAGGTGTTTCCATCAGGGGGAGGAAATGTAGGACATTTAACCAACAGCTTGTCGGTGGAAGTGGATAATAACGGTCTAGATTGAAAGAAAAAAAAAACTCCCCTGCAAAGGTCTTTACTGGAGACCCAGACTAGAACATCTGAGAACTGACAACAAGGAATTAACTTGCGTTCACACGGTCAAAACACCGGGGTCAAACTGAGGTGAAGAAAATCTGTGTGATGCACAACTTTCCTATCGAAAAAGGGGTGACATGTGTGTGCTGCAGATAAAAGTTTAACCATTTTATAGATGAAGCTCTATACTACGAATCCCAACAATAGTGACAATTTGTCCAGACAACAACTCTCTCCCTGAAGGGATGAAGTCGACAAATAGTGTGCAGACAGAAACTTGATTGGTTTGTAGTAGGAGGAAACACATGGATTAGTGCTAGCTAAACCCTGTTCTAATTTTAACTTTTGGAGGCCCACATGAAAGTCAAGTAAAAAAAAACAAAGCAGTTGGGATCAGACAGAAAATAGTAACTTTTGACCTGAACTATGTGTTTCATAACACTGAGACATATAAGGGCATTTAGCCAGTGATAAGAGAATAGTCTAGATCAGTATCTCTCAAACTATTTAGCCCAAGTACCACCCCAGAAAACACTAAATTACTACAATTATAGATGTAAAAGCTCATTCATAGGACATAAATGAGACAATTGGCCAAACCACTGGGTCTGACCCTGGCTGAAAGGCGTGGTACAAAGGTGTTTTTTTAACAAAAAATATATAAATCTTGGCTTTTTCTCTCATCAAAGCATTCGAGTACAAATTTGAGATCAGCTGAATCAAATTTCCTGTTTTGTGTATTTTGTTGGTTGCAGGTTTTGTAGAAGATTCTGGTGCAGTTTAGATTCACTGAAGTCTATAGCAATCCTGACAGGGTTTTTTTAAATACTTGCACATTTGTTTTGAGTGCTTTCCACTTACAGCCAAGATCATAAATTACATGAACTGCTCATCCTTTTAGCTATCTCTGCTTTTTAGCTTTTTATCCCATTTCAGTTCATGATGGTTAATTACCTTGTTTTTACCTTAAAAACGTTTTATTCCTGAGTACCAATAGAGATATTTTGAGTACCACCAGTGCTACTACCACAGAACTGTTTCTAAATTATGGCTTTGTTTGTTTGTTTGTTTGTTTGTTTGTTTGTTTGTTTGTTTGTTTGTTTGTTTG
>NW_013953222.1:127897-130605 GCF_001266775.1 Austrofundulus limnaeus
TGTGTTATAATCTGTAAAACAAAAGTGAAACATACAGTTTTAAAATATATTTTTGCACTCTTGCCACTATAAACTGGTGTTTTCAATGAAAACACTAGAAGCCAACGTGATTTCATATAAATGCTTTCTAGTTAAAACTGAACAAGTTACTTATTTTTATACTTACAAACTTTGGTTTACGATCTCCATCGTCGCAATAAGACGTGGTGTGATGAGAGGCACCTTTCTTCTTGTGACTTTTACCGTCTCTTGTGCTGGTCTCGAATCGCTGACTGTAACTTTCCATGTTAAGGTGACTGTTTTCTGTGAGCTAATTAGCCGAGGTGGACGTAGAAAAATAATGAATGGGTAACACCTTAGCGCTCATGTAGCATTACCGTTCAGTCAGTCGAAAACCCAATTAGGTATATTTGAAATTTTCGCCAAAATGTCCAAAACAGAAGAAGGGTTCCAAAACGGTTTCAGTCTTAAATCCGCCCAGCTAACTAGCAAAAAGGCTACACCGTCATTTTTCTTCACTCAGACAGGCTTAACACGGCGTTAATCCAATTTATGAACTGTCACGTAACGCTTCGGGGCGCGATAACAAAAAAAAAAAGACTGACTAAGAAAGAAAGAATCGCTGCAAAGTTGATATTACCGTCTGTCAATCGAAAAAAACATATAGATAATACTGAAACGCTGGCAAATTTCCTCAGAAAATTATTGCTGCGTCGCAACACTTTTTGACAGTCCCGCGCCGTGWAACGTCACATCCGCGTGTTTAATCCAGCCAATCGTGTTCATGAAATCATGATGGCGCCTTCCTATTGGTGCAGCTACGTTTATTTACAACTGAAAAGCTATTTCATTGGTTGTGGTGAGCTGTCAATCCGACAAAGTAAATTTCAGGGATTTTGTATCATTTTTTCCAAGAGTGTCCCAGTGCAACGGTTTTAACCGTGCTCTTTTATTTGAAAAAAAGAAAACAGTTTTGTTTTGTTTTTAGAATAAAGACTTAAAACAATGTATGCATTATAGTATCTATTTTATTCACTCTAGCAATACAATGTAAAAACCAATATAATCATAAATGAATGAAACTAGTATAATAGTTTTTGGGTTTGCTTGTATTGTTATGTATTATGCCCATTTTTATTTATTTTATTTGCAAAGTTTGCATTTGCAAACCTGTAATATCTGGAGTCATACGTTTCTGAAACAGTTATTTTTTGGGATGGAAGCTAAAAAGTTTGAAAACCACGATTTTTCATTTTTTGGTACCTTTCTCCTGTTTAGGGTCAGTACCGACCTATCCAAAGMGGTCAATGGGAGACAGTGTAGATTCAAATTTAGATGTTAGCATGGCAATAAAGACTGGTTCTGCACCACTATGCAGTCAGTTTGGGGGGTATATAATATTAAATGTATGAACACAAACAACAGTCACTGGGATGAGTCATTTTGTATTGTGGTGGGCGAAATAACCTCTTAAAGTACACTTCATTATTTCCCAATAGAAAGTGACCAGTGCTGTCTGTTATGTTAAGAAGCTTGTGCAACTTTCTACTTTCTAAACTCTGACATTGCTGCCACAACAATAAGTGAAAAACAAATGTACATTTTTCCACCACAGGCTTAGAGAAGATCTGCACAATCTGAAAYCAAACACCAAGGGACCTAATCCTCCTCAAGCAGAGTTGTGTTGTGTTATTCCATTTTCAGTCTCGTTTGTTGTGTAGGTGAACACCCAGGTTTTTTACAGTCTTCTTCACTATCCTCACTCCTTCTCCCAGGATATAAATATTCTGCTTTTATGCTACTCGTGTTATAAACCACAATCATCTCATTTGTCTTGTTTATGTTCAGAATAAGCCTATTTTTGCCACACGATGTAAAAAAACAGGCCTCCAGTCTCATCTGACACACCAGAGTCATGTGAAAACTTCTGCAAAGAACAGCAATTCAAAATGGACTGAGTGTTATAAATACAGGYTAAAAAGAAAGACTGAGTGGATCCAACTTCTGTTTCAATAATACTTCACTTTAAGAGATACTTTAAAAGAAAAAGGTTAAGTTGCACACAATGTTCTTTTCAGATAATGTTGTTTTTTGTCCTTCTCAACATCCTACTCAGTTAACATTTTAATGACCTAAATCATTCATTAAGTGCTTTGCTTTGTTACTTTTCAGTTTGTTGTAGTTTTTAACAGAAAGCTCAAACAGTAAAATCTCAAAATCCCTACATGGTCACCTGTTTTGTTTTTTACATTGTAATGTATATTTTAAAGCATTTTGTTCTGCTTAAAATACTTTTTTCTTGAAGATATTTGGAGAGAGTATTTCAATGTAAATTAAAACCTTATGAAACGTCTGTGCTTTTTTTAAATGTTATTGTGTTTTGATAGATTTGGCCATTTTACAAGTTTTTTTTTWCTTGAAACAAAACTAGTTCCTTTGATCTAAATGATGTGGGATTGCARGACTTTCGTCACACTTGTCATCAACACAGACAAAGCAAATATTGATCATTCCATATAGATTTGGGTTTTCCCTCTCTGACATCAGCTATTGGAAATGACTGTGGGAGACGTCACATGTACTAAACTGACTTCAGCAGATGAACATAACTCCACACCTTCCTGTACACTTTGTATGTGTTTGAATGAACACACACACACACACACACACACACACACACACACACACACACACACACACACACACAC
>NW_013953222.1:131605-132126 GCF_001266775.1 Austrofundulus limnaeus
TTTTAAGTGTGGATATTGTGTATCTTGTTCTCGATTATTAGACAATAAGTTCAAGCGTCAAGGAGAATTTTTTTGTCATTCGTGCTTACACGAGGTGGGATGGAATTCCATACCCACGACCCCGGTTTAACCCCAGAGCAATAAACTTGAAGGCGAACATGAAGAAAAGTAAAATAAAGATAAAGAATAAAATAAAACACAGCCATAATGATAATGGCATGAGAGAAGAGCATCAACATGAGCCACAGTGACATTGTGCAGCATGGATGGTTAGCAACAGGATGAATAAAAGGCATCAAATAAAGTGAGAACTGTCAATAAAGTGGCAGTTAGTCAAGTTACTCCAGTGACAACTACAGTGTTTTATCGTTGTTGTTTTTCCTCTCATTTAGTGTTTATGTGTCTTATAGCTTCTGGAATTAAGCTGTTCGTCTCGTGGGTGTATACTTAATGCTCCGCAGCCTCCTACCTGAGGGGAGCAGAGCACAAAGTGTGTGTGCTGGGTGGGTGTGGTCTTTCAT
>NW_013953223.1:0-2539 GCF_001266775.1 Austrofundulus limnaeus
ACTCAGGAGAGCCCCTATTAATGCCATTACAGCAAAGGGGCGCTACAAAATGATTGCATAATCTTTTATGAATCAACTTGAACAGTCTGAGTTCCCTCATTGTGTCACTTCACTTTGCACAGACAAATATTAAGTAATGAGAAGAAACCTTGGTAAAATTTTACTCTTATAACTTTGTTATGAGAAGATGTGGATAAGTTATTTGAATAAATAACTCACCCCTACATTATTATATATTCCGTTGGAGAAATTCTGTAAATTTATGCTTGCTCACAACTGCATGCAGACAGGTGTTCAGATCCGAGGGGTTCTGAATGATCACCAGGTGTATATATAGGTGGTTGTTTTTTATCTGTCTGAATGTATATATGTATGCTTTTGCTAAGTTTTGTGACCTTAATTCTTTGCTGGTGTGCAGACAGATGTTGGATGGATTGTATTGTTTTCTTGATGTATATCTCACATATCATCAATTCTTTCCTTCACTTTTTTCCATTACATTGTAACTTTTCTTTCCTTTCCTTCTTTTTTCCTTTCTTTCGTCTTCTTTCTTGTCTATCAAAAAAACACTGTTGATGAAGAAGCTAAGATACTAATATTCAGATATTTAGTACTGCTTTCTACTGAAGTGGTTAAAAAAACAATACAAGCCGGTCTTTTTTCTTTTTTTTCCCCCCAACACGCTTCTCAACCTCGTCTGCTGAACCTCCCTCTGTCTGTTTACGCTGGTTTTAAACTGAAGTGATGTTTCAGGCTGGAGCTGCTCCAGTGGTGATACGGTTTAGAGTTGCAGAGCTTATAGAGAACTTTACTTCTTTCCAGCCCGCCGTCGGGAAAAGTTTTAAAATAAAAAATGCCCTGAAGAATCCGGTGACTTCCACCATGTTTCTGCCCCGGCTGTAGCTCAGTCTGGTTCATGAGAGCAGCTGCTTGACAACAAAGGCTCTCATTGGATGAGATGCGGGACAAAGGCCATCTAAACCAATAGTGGTCAAGATCTCGCCTCCCAGCTGTAACCACTGGGTTTGTGTGTCTCTCTGTGTGTGTTAGCTGCCCAGTGAACAGAGATCCAACGGAGAAATATTAATAAATAAATAACTGTGTTTACGCGCGCTAAAAAAATATTATCGCCATTAAGCGTCAGCTGCATTGATGCGATAACGCGGCGGCCATGTTCTGGCCATAACAGCCCCCTCAACCATTACTTGGTGAGGTGTTCAGATATTTCACTTTTCCTTTTGTTTCTGAAATAAAAAGGTATCCTGAGACGTTTGACTTACCTTGTAGAATACTGTAAAAAAAAAAGACAGAATCTTTATTAACACAACTCAAAATCCCCAGCTAGGCAAAAAAACTTTACATCTCAAATGCAATGGTCTAACTAGTTCGTGACTGGCTGGTGTAATTTTCTGCAGCTGTATGCAGGTCCAATTTGGCACAATGTCCACATCACACTCATCCTCTGAATAATGCTCTCGAATAAGAACCACTCTGTGATAATGAATAATACCCTGAAGAGGCAGCAAACTAAAGTAAGAGTGCTCACTTGAGCCTCTATCTGCCTGCACACAATAACAGTAGCTGCTACAGAGCACACTTCAACACGAAAGGTAAACAAAACATATTTGAGAGGTTTTATTGCAGCGTCTTTCACAACTGCTGAACAATTCTGTGAAAAACGAGGCAAATTCAGAAGATATTTTCGAAGGGTGCCAATGCAATTGACAATGCTGCAGATACTCACTGGGGTCGCCATGGCACCACACACCTGCGTCTCTCACTCCCCCACAGAAATCATTATTAAGACAAGCAGAAGTAAAGATATGCTTCACTTTCAGGTTTAAAAAAATTTTTGAGATCAGATACAGTGTAAGTCCATGGAAAATTACGAGCACCCACTTTGCATTATGGGGCATTAGTGAAAACTCACAAATCATATAGCACTGATAAAGAGTGGGTCAAAAACGGTAAAAATGTCTCATGGTTTGATTTATACAGTAATGCAATGACTGTCAGAATGGTGGCACAGTGGCTCAGTTGGTAGAGCTGTTATCTCTCATGTTGCTGAATCCTAGCTGATGACCTTTCTGGGTAAAAGTGGGTAAAGATAATAGATGGATGGAGAATAAATGATTGTTTTGGAAATTTGAAAAGTTAGGGTGACATCATCCAACGTGAGCTGAACATTAGGTGGTAAAAGGAATCCAAATTTTAACAAATTTAACTGTAAAATAAAGACTGTTAAAATACTGTAAGATGTTCAGTTTTTATCATTTTTTAAAATATATTTTAACACAGACTGAGCTATTTTATTTACACGCAAAGCATACTGGGTGAATTTACGACGTTGACAGGTTCTCAGTGCAAGGCAGCGAGCTATATCCACCCTGAAGGTTAATCTTGGACAATACAGGTGCTGGTCATAAAATTAGAATATCATGAAAAAGTAGATTTATTTCAGTAATTCCATTTAAAAAGTGAAACTTGTATATTATATTCATACATTACATACAAACTCATATATTTCAAATGTTTATTT
>NW_013953223.1:4361-14994 GCF_001266775.1 Austrofundulus limnaeus
CTGTAGCTCTCTCACACTGAGGATCTATCCATGTCATCATTTACCCAGAATGCTTTGCGTGTAAATAAAATGGCTCTGTCCGTGTTAAAATATATTTTTAAAAAATTGCAAAACTAAACAGCCTACAGTATTTTTACAGTCTTTATTTTACAGTTGAAATAAATGTTTATCAAATAAAGTCTAATGTTATAAATAATCGTGGATCCCTTAACAAAAAAGTATTGTATTAAAAAACAAAGATATTCATCAAATAAAGTCCACCATTTTAAGTTTGAACTTTAAATGACATTTCTGTATGCTCCATTAAGGGACGGGTTCACTCATTTAGTCAAAACCAGTTTTCTATGGGAACATCAGTACTTTGATGTTTTTTGTTTGTTTTGCATGCATTTTTCTAAAGCTGTGGGAGAACTAGCAAATAAAGGACTAAAATAGACGAATAATGGGTGAATCCAATGCCAAAAGATGAAGAAGTGTATTTAAAACAGATGCTCTCTGGTCCTCAAAGGAAATACAAAAACGGCTCATTTTTCTGCAGCATTTCGAAAAAAAAAAGAGTGAATTTCAGGATTAAGCAGTGAAGTCACCTTGAGCTCTGCGCATGTGTGTGTTATCTCAGGATCAGGTGGGACCTTAAAAGGCCTCCCAATGAACACCTTTTTTTGTGCCAAAGGGAGAAAAAAATACATTGAAATTCCTCTCTGTCCCGTGGGCCCTCAGAGTCTTTAACGAGGACCATAAAGGATAACGAGCTATCTTAACCTTGAGGCCAACACAGGAAGCAAACAGTCCACGGTACTGTACACTGCCCTGATGAAGGTGAACTTTCTCTTTTTCCAACCCACAGTCCTCTTCTTTTCTCCACCATTACCGGAGAACGTTTCTGCCATCAAACAAAAGAGACACTTCAGAAAGAATGAGGGTCAGCTGCTTCTTTTCGAGTGCTGAGAAAGGTATCGACAGTTTAGTTTCGCCTTTCCTCCTGGCGTCGGTGCCACATGAATGCAGGAATGTCATAATTAGTGTGCCGCAAGTAAAGGTAAGAGTGACCCCATGTCATCTGCCGGAGGCATCGTCATTAGGCCTGGAAGTTTGCATTTCTACTTTTTTTCCTTCACCTCCCTTCTGTGTCAGATCTGTCCATTTTCTTCCCCTGGTCCTTTTGGATTCTTATTTTTAATCTTTACAGGTTATTGATCAGAATCCCAAGCAGCACATGCTGAGTCTTTTCATGCCTCAACACAACCTTCTTTGCTAGAATTCTTTCAAAACAAACGATGAGAAGAATAAACAGAAAAATATAGTCCGATTTCCTTGATTCTCTTAGAAATCTACATTTGACATCTGCACTTGATAGGGAATATTTAATCCCGTGCATTGACTAAATTATTAATAACAAGGAATTGATTATGGCTGCCGGCTCCCGAGAGTTAATTCCAGCGTTGATTTGATTAGAAATAAAAGCGGTTGCTGGGAGCTGACAAACTGACAGACTGACAGCGAGCAGAGAAATTAAGTTTTAAGTGATGGGAGTGAATAAATCCAGCCGGGCACCTTCAAATCTTCATAAGGCAACTTCAAAGCAAAGAGCAGCCGAGCATATATACACACACATACACACGCGCGAGCCAATTTCTCTTCGGTAAATCAGCGTTCTGAGATGATTCTTAATAATTGATGTTTGTCAAGTCGTGCAGCTACATCCCCTTCCAGCTTCGCTCCCTCAAGATGAGCATCAAGCAAAAGCCCCCGAATGAAAGCCAAAGCCCCCCATCATCCTGAGAGACGACAAGCAGATGCACAGTCATTCTGCAGAGGACACAAGCAACATCTGCCTCCCCACACACACACACATTCTAAAACAGGAATCCAGTCACAAGGAAAAACAAACATGCAGAATCAAGTGAGCATATAGAGTACACACACACACACACACACACACACACACACACACACGTACCATAAAAACACAAAGCCAGGCTCACACTGGTCCGGAAATAAGACCAACTAGTATAATATGATCTCTCTCAATCTTAGTTTTATCAGCCTCGGGAACTTATTTTGGGGATTTTCCGTTTCTGGGACAAACAACAACATGAGTCTGAGCAGATGACTGCACAGATCATCCCTTCTCTGATTCATTCTGTTTCAGAGATTTTTGTAGAGTTCAAGAAGCATTTTTTTAAATTTAGATATAAAGAAAATTATGCCCAAAATGAGTGCAGAGAGTTGAAATGTGGAATGTTATATGTGGTGGGTTGTTAAAAGTGGATCTTCAAGGATGAAGACAAGGTGCTGACACGCTACAAACTTTTTCTACAGAAAGTTTTAGATAGGACACATCTTATGTATCATTGTCTAATGAGGGCTGAATTAAATTGATATGGTCACAAACGTTCTTGTAATATCAGTGATTTGGTCTTTTCAGGTCACATGGAGCTCTAAAGAACCACCATAGGCAAAATGGCAGTTCTCTTAAGTATGAATTCAATTTATAATTTGGCAGACATTGTTTTACTAGCATGCAAAAAAAAGAATGGCAGAATCGGTTTCGTCAGGCAAACATATTTTCACTTGATTTTAAGACATTTTTATTCAGACAGGCTTTTAGTTAATGTGCTTTTTATTGTGCTTTAATTGTTTTTTTATATTTGTCATCTGTTTTATTGTTTTAGTTATTTTGCTCTCTGTTAAGCACTTTGTGATGTTTGTGTCTGTGAAAGGTGCTATAGAAATATAGTTTACTTACTTATTTACTTGATTTAGGCCACATCTACACTAGTACAGATTTTTTAGCAGATTTATTTTCCTTGTTTATATATCCATCCAAATGATCCCAACAAGAAAGGTGGAAAAGCCATACTCTGCCACTGTCCCACATTATTGTCAAAACAATGTGGCTGTGGAGCAGTGGTAGGGCAACCGACCTGGGACCAATAAGTCACAGGTTTGACTCCCTGCCATGACAACGTGGTGGTGAGAAAGACACTTAACTCCCAATTGCTCCATGTGCACTTAATAGAATAGAATAGAATAGAATAGAATAGAATAGAATAGAATAGAATAGAATAGAACAAGGCTGTACAACGAAACTGAACATAGACAGACAGCATTGTACAGTATACAGTACAGTATACTGTATATACCAATAATAAAGTAGTTATTGCACTCAGGATGTTTGTCTGGTGTTCAGAGCCCAGATGGCCCATTGGTGCGGCTCTTAATGCTCCTGTACCTTCCTTCTGCTGGAACAGGCTGAGTAGGTGGTGACCAGGATGGAGGTGGTCTCTGAAGATCCTCTTTATCCTGGAGAGACAGCGGCACTGTTTTTAAAAGGGCATGCCACAACTGGCCCAATTGTAGTTTGGTTTATGTGGTGGTGGCTTATTCATGGACCACCTCTGCCAAATCACATGCGGCCACCAAAGAGCCACCATACTTTTCAATACCTGGGCCAAGTGCAATGTGTGTGCCAGAACTGGGCCAGATAAATTTTGCCATGTGGGAATTATATCTGTATTGGGACTATTTACATTTTCCGATCAATTAATCATTTTAGCACAAGGTCATAGATCTAATTGTTACAGGATCTGGATAAAGACAGAGAGATGTTGAAAATTAACTATAAATGTCTTTATTGTTTTGGTTTTAAGGCACAAAATGATAGTTGCCATATACAGAATAGGCTGCTGTACCATTGTTCCTGAAAGTCTGTTTGTTTAACAACTTTACAAACGTCTAAAAAAAAATAATTCTTACCAAAATTTGGTTATTGTGCAGAGGTGCACACACAGCAGAAATCTGTTTGTAAAATGGTCAGTGGTAGTGCAGATGAAACTCTTGTCTAACACACAAAGAATATAACCGAACCCCCTTTTTTTTGCTTTAATGAAATTTTTCTGAGTGTGTGATTCCAAAAAAGAAACTCACCAAGGATCAAACGTAGAAATTACTGTTTACTTTAGAGGAGCCATTTTAAAATAAATAAAAGAAAATAGAGCAAACGTCTGAATTAAAGTTCGCTATTTTTAAGTAGAAAACTATCTAGGACATCAGATACAGTGAACAGTGTCAGGAACTGGGTCTACTGGGAGCGGGAAGGGGAAATTACACAAACAGTTTATTGCACTGGGGGCAGATGATAAATTATAAATTATTGCACTCGAGAGGTGGAGACAGTAAATAAGGAGAACTCACTCAGGGTTAGATATGTAATTATTGTACTTGTGTTGGGGTAGGATGAGTAATAAAACAGTCATAATAGTTAAAATATAATGCAGGCAGCCTGAGTATAAAAGCACTGCCACTAAGGTCAAATTGTGAAAGCGTGTATTTTCACTACGATGCACCACAGACAGTTCTGTTCTGTGTTGTGCCTGCACTGTGATCCAATCTGTTTTTTTCCACCTCCGGTCCATGTGTGCGGCTCTGAGAAATTAGCAATGCAGCAGAATGATGAAGACGCCACGGTTGGAGTGGGACGTGTCTCTGCAGATGTTCATGACTTTGCAGCTGTAGCTGCAAGCTGTAGGCCAATGATCCTCTGGGCCGTTTTAATGATGCGCTGGAGGGCCTTTCTGCTCTCAGAGGTGCAGCCAGAGTAACACGGTGTGAGGCAGTAAGAGGTGATGGGCTCTGTGGCACAGCTGTAAAACTAGATCAGCAGCTGTTGCGGGGGTTGCGCTTTCTTCGGGGTCCTCAGGAAATGAAGCCTCTGAGGACCTCACTTGGCTGGGACCAGGTCTTGACTTATACAAAACAGGAAAACTTTACTCTGATAACTACCTCACATCTCTGCAGTAATGCTTATGGGATGGTAATAGCTGAGATACATTCTTTTGTTTTATTTGTGCTGAAAGTGGGATTTTTGTCCAAAATGCTGCCACGTTCATAGTTTTTTTTTATCTTTTTGCAAAGCTAGAACTATCACATAGATGCAAATAAGAGAAGAAATTAGAATTGTTTTTTATAGGGATTAAAGTTGGAAAGATATAGCGCATGCACACTTAACATTCAGAGAATGATGTATGTTTAACTTTCATGTTGAACAGCAGGCTTTGTTAATTTATGACGATGTGTGATTTCTGTTAAAAATGAAAACATTTCCTTTAAAATCAAAAATGACGATTTCAAGCCGCAGTACAAACCAGCATGAGAATACTAATTGCTTACAAAAAGACCTGAAACAGAAAAAAATGGAGTCCTCAGATTGGCTCTGCCAGGCCCCAGGTGGAGACAATTTATTTGAAGTAACAAGGCTTCTGGCGTGGTCTCTGGTTTCAGCCACCAGCTTCCCAGCTATTGCTCTCCTGTGGGGCATCTGCTTGACGGTACCTTGTGGGACAATTTTTTGAACATATTCCGAACACAGGAGAAATGGCTACATCAGTCTGTGATTCATAAAAGGGTATCAACACGCATTCATTCCCGAACGCAAGTGGACTGGCACATAGGGAGGCAATGAATTTAAAAAAATTGTGGGACAACTTTTTTCTTGAAATTGTGAAAGTAATTTCTAACCCAACTGAATTTTGATGCAGGTGTCGCTACAGGGGTATTTTCACACCTGCACGGGTGTTCTCCTGGGGAAAAAGATAAATGTTCAGGTCTAAAAGCCCCACTCATAATAAATTATAATTGTTGAAAATCTGGTTCAAATCTGGGATTTAAAAATTGGACTCTAGCAGATTCAATTATAAATGTGACTGCAGTTGCCAAGGTGGAAGCAAAACAAGCAGAGTTGTGTATGAGGTGGACAATGAAATAATGTGTCCAGCCAAGACATCGTTTTAAAAAAGCTGAACCCTCAAAACGCAGATTCAGTGCACAGCGGTCACTTGGTCTCAAACACTCATTTACACTGATAATTCACATATTTTCTCACAATTTTACCACAATTTAACTCAAGATAACTGAGCCTACAGAAGGAAGACCTTGACAAATACAGAAACAGAGATGTAGTCTGCATCTGAAACTGAAAAAGCCGACAATCTGGAGTATGTCCACAGCTCTCAGCTTTCACTTTTATATGCTGATAAAATTACTGAAGGCATCTGTCTTCTTTCTTGTATGAGCAATAAAAACATAATCGCCCCGTCAAAGATGCTGAGACGCTTTTTACCCGGATGCATTCCATCACCTCTATGGCTGTCATAATGTCAAGCAAATATTCTCACAGGCATGTTAGTACCTGTATGAGGGGAATGCCGGGTCGCTGTTGAGCTACTCCGAGTCGTCTCCTCCAGGGCACTCTATTGTGCACAAACTGGGTTATGGCTCGGGGAATAAGCATGTCTCATTTTTCAGAGCGAGGAAATCAGTCGTGTTTGCAAAACCAAATGGGAAAAAAGTCTTCCTTGCTCTGACTGAAAGATAAGCTCCTGATGACGACTACAAATAGGTTTTTCAAGCACAATGTTGTGAGGAGGTGAGGGGGTACTGTGTGCCTGCCTGCTTTCAGACGAACCAAAGATACATCTTAAAGGAATAATCTCCAGGTAATTAACATGCCTCTGCTTCATAGTTATTTTATCTTTGATTGAGAAGTGTCCAGGCTTTATGAACAGAAGAAAATGTTTTTAATCTGGGGCAGACTATAAAGTGATGTTGTCACATTCTCCCCCAGCTTTTGCACCAAAGTCTTTAATTACCAACAATTTTTCTTATCACCAGAATCCCATCCTGCTTCTATAATGGCAATCTTCATTCAGGCTATTTTTAGGACAGCAGTCACACAACTGTCCGCTCAACACCATGTGCATAGAAACTTTGGTAGCAGTTCTATTGATTTCAACCACAATGTTTCTTAAAACCAGAATGTTGCCATTTGAAATGACTTTAGTTTTGTGTCATGTCTGTGATCTACTTTTTTTTCTACAAAATTAAACAACTAAATGAACATCCTCTGAGTCCGGTGATTCCATCATTTTTGCCAGGGGTTGTATGTGTCAATACTTCAAGTGGTTTCTGAGAGCTACAAGGTTCTGTAAACTCACTCTAAAAACAATACAGCAACGTGCTGATAGTAGAAAAAGTAATTTGTACTTTTGAATACTTGAGTAATTTTAAATCAATCACCTTTATTTAACCAGATAGAGCCCGCTGAGATCTCTTTTACAAGGGTGACCTGATCAAGTGGTCATCAGCACACGTCACATAGTAATTGACAAAGCATTTGCACTGATCAAAACGAAATAAGGAAAAAATAAGAAAACTACAATCATAATAAATAGATGTTGACAGTTCAGAAACATCTGGAAATGCATGTACGTTTGAACACTTAAGTATTTTCAAAAGTAAGTACTTCAGTACTTTAACTCGAGTAGATTTTTGATGGAGTAACTTTTACTTACAGTTGAGTAGGTTTGGCCCAGAGGATCAGTACTTTTACTCAAGTACTAGAGTTGAGTACTTTGTCCACCACTGAAACTAACCCAGTACATATAGTGGTGTAAATTATCAGCTTTATCACAATTTGATATTGCATCGATTTGTTCGGATGGTTATTTGATATTTCTCGATATCACAAAGTCTGTCACGATACAATTTCAATTCAGTCTAATTTACAAGTCTGTGACTGATTTAATGCGATGTCATATGCCCATCTAACATGATGACTGTGTTAGATGGACATATGATATGGATTCATATTGAGCATTTGATGACGATATAGATCAATATTTTCATTTTGCCTTAATATAATTGAATAATTAACAATTTAACTGATAAATTGATATGGATTGATTTAATGTTACACCCCTATACATACCTAACCAACAACCTAACCTAAACTTAATTCACACCTTAGTTTTAAATTGCACCCCTGATCTTAAATCAGCCTTTAAACTCATGGGGAACAGGCTTTTGTTCCCATATGGAACAGTGGGTCCTCACAAGGATGTGTACCAGAAAAAGGATAAAAAATCATTCCTGCCAGGTAACATGTACACACACACTAGAATAGATATGGCAAGCTAAACTAGGACACACAGGTAAAAACACCAACATTTTTAACAATTTCGCTCACTTTCCAAGTCTGTCAAAGACCTTGACCCTCCACCCAATATTTCAACCAAAATTTCCTGTGATTCCTGAAGTCGTTGAGTTGAACATTGAGTATAATCCACACAACGTCCAATCATTTGAGCAAACAGCAGATATTGTATAATGTGCATGCCGTCATGAGTGGAGATTGCCATTAAATCATCTCCACTTCTGCCAACTGCTCCCAACGTCAACCTTTTCTGGCAATTCCATCTCCCATTTGTTACATGAAAAAAATCCACCTCAGAAACCTGCAATTTTCTTCTCCTCAGCCAATCGTCTCCTCCTTATCATGTTTATTTTATAACGAAGTCAAATCTCCCTCCAACCAAACCGTTAACGCACAAACACCTTATATCTTCGAATGCCTCCTCGTCCTGCTGCTACAGTGACACCCCTTCACACCCCTTTAGTTCAAGAAAAGCTGCTATCTGCACTCTCATCCCACTGCACCAGAATGAAATTGCTCCTCCAGAGTCATTCCACTTTAACTTCCCCTCTCTTGCGGGCAATCTCATACCCCTCTTCCTTTCATTTTTCTATCAAGACACTTTTCTCACATCCCTGCATCAGGATCTTTCCACAACATACCTCCTCTCGTCAAACCCCCTTCTCTTTGCATTCTCCTTCTTTGTTTTTTTCCTTCTTCCCCCGATGTCTTTATCTTTTATTTCCACTGACTGTCCCATCCACTGTGTAAGGCACGGCCTGACAGATTTAACTATTTTTCCATCCCAATTATCAGGTAACCTCCTGCTGCGAGCTGACTCTAACATCTCTGCCTTCTTCCCTCCCTGACCTGAAAACGCCTGAGCCCCCACCCATTCCTTCTTCATCCAGCCATCCTTTTTTATTAAGCACAGCCTCACAGCAGCTGAGTGAGCCTGATGTTTGATAGCTTGTTAACTCACATCCAAAGCAGACACTAATTAATTCTGGCATTTCAGAGGGAGTTATTTTGTATTTGCCTCCACGTCCAGCCCCCACGTCCACCGCTAGCTGCTTTTCCCTTAGCTAAATAGCAAAGGGATGAAAAAAAAACTCTTGATATGGGAAAAGGAGTTAGTGATGTTAGTACGCCAACCTGGGCAATTGGAGCTGACAGGCAGAACTTTGGCCTTGCACTCAGACGAGGATCAGACAGACTCCAGGATGTCGCTTCTCGGCTACAGCATTTGAATATTCAAGATAAAAGCCAGACAAAAGCAGGAAACTGGTGTTGTGGATGAAGGGAAATAAATGGAGCTTCTGGTTTCTCAGATGCAAGTTAAACACATGTTCTCATCTAACTGACAATCAAAACAAACTAGGGAAAATCTCAAAATATTTTTGAACATTTGTATAGAGACAAATTACCTAGAATAATTAAAAACATGTATTATGTCATTTACAAATGCGTACAGCAACTTATAGACAAGTTTGTGTAATTATGTGCATTTCAATTCACAAAGATGTAAAATAAATTCACAAATACAAACTAAATTCAATTCAATTCAGTTTATTTATATAGCGCCAAGTCACAACATACGTTGTCTCAGGGCACTGTGCACAAAAAAGAATAATCTAAAGAAGAAACCAGCAGGCTGCGTTGAATCACTTCACCACAGTCTCCCATCCTGAGCAAACGGTGGAGAGGAAAAACTCCCTGCTAATCAGGAAGAAACCTCCAGCAGAATGAGGCTCAGGACAGGCAGCCATCTGCCTCGACCGGCTCGTTGAGGGACAGGAAAGAGACACAAAATTAATAAATACATGTTTTAGATGCTGATTTTTATCCATGTAGAAGTCTAAATAAATGCACACAGAACTTAAATATCAGTAGGGTTTAATAAAAGCATACTATTAAATGTTTCATTGGGTAAAAAATCCATTTAATCGTTTTAAGATATACCAGAATAAAAGTCAATGTAAGTTTTACAGCTATATCTTGTTTGGAGCCAGAATGTTTGCTAACATCATAAAAAAGCATATGTATCTGTGTATACCTTTGTGTATAGTATGTGTGTGAAGGTCCTGTCACACCGTAACATTTTATACAACCTTTGTGTAAGGGTTTAGCTTACACTTCTTATAACAAGGTTAAAAGAGTAATTTAATTAGCAAGGGATCACTTTTTATTTTGGGTAAACATTCCTTTAGTGCAAAATTGAATGGACACAAGAAGTAACTCAGTCAGTGAATGTTGATTTGAACCATAATATGTGATCATTTATTTTACAAATCATACAAAATCACCAGAGTACACTTGATTGTGAACAATTAATCTCCTATAAAAGTTTTGGTACCAACAACAACAAGCTTTTAACTTCTTAATTGTCAAAGTGTATCTTACCCCGCCTGTGAAAAGATAACTCTGCCCCAAAGCGAAATTTGAAAAATGCTTCAAAGTGGGTAGGGGAGGGGGGGTTAGAGAGCGGAGGTGTAGCCACAGGCTCGGCTGAGCTGTCTGCCTCACACCACACCAGCCTCGGACAGAGGAGTGGAGCGCTCCGCGACATCCTGACATAAAAAAAGCATACAGCTGCATCTGCTCACAAGATCACTAGTTTAAATCAGGGATAAAAGTGTTGGGTCTTGTTTGACTGAAGTT